>NC_051047.1:30174448-30354448 GCF_904848185.1 Acanthopagrus latus | reverse complement strand
TATAATGGAACCCTGCACCCTCCACCACAGCAAAAGGCCGCATATCTGTGGCTGTGAAATACCTCACTCCTTTCATCATGCATGTTACCCGTCTGACTCGTCACTGTAAGGCTGTTTAAAAGCTGCAGGGACTCTCCCTTTCCTCCTTGCACTTTCAATTGTTTGACATGTTAGCTGTATAACTGTTAGCATAACAACACATGTTGCACAATGCTTGCACACTCCACTCTCTCCACAGCTGACCCAAAGATACTCTGTTACTAGGGCTGGGCGATAAATCGACCCCAGGTTTGTGCTACGAGGTTGCAACGGGTCCTCGAGCCAGAGGAAGTAGACAGGCTCGTGTTCTGGCCAAAAATGTGTTAAAGAGACAGCCAGCACACACCTCATGTCCTGTACCTACCTACATGTCATGTTTACTGTGTAGTGATTGCAGAAGTTTCATTTAGTTTAGTTAATTTAGTTCAGGGATATAAAATATGTTTTGTTAACAAAATAAAGTATTAAATGAAAGTTATGTTAACACTTTATCAAAACCAATATGGAAATGGATCTGTTTTTGTATAGCAAGCAATCTGTTAAATTTATGTTTACAAAAGCATTTTATCAAAAAGGGACACATTCTTTTCAAGTGAGTTAGAAGGTGCACTGTTTAAAATGGCAGGGCAGTTTTGTCAAAAAAATAAAAGCATTAAAATAAATGCAATGCTTTTAATAGTTTATTTGTAATTTGAAGTTTGTTCTTGAGAAGGAAAAAGTTTAGTATGAAAAAATCAGACATTCGATCTCTAGGCCATATGTTACTCTCTGCTACACCGCTTCGCTTCTTCTTCTTGTATACTGGCGGCTGGCCTCCTGTTATACTAGATACACAGTTCGCCTCATTAGTAAATGAGAAAAAGAAGTTGGGAGGCTTTATGCTGATATGGAGAGAGAGACAGGTGGTTCTCAGAGTTCTGTCTTTAAGGTATACATTTTGTATACATCTTCTACCACACTTCTTCAGCTGGAATAGTTCTGGTGCTGCGTCTCTGATGTAAGGTATGGTACCTCTGTTGGTCTGCAGTTCACATCCTGACACTTGTTGTGTTTATGTGGACAGGAAGTTGTTCTCTGAACCCAGACCAGTAGGACTCATTCTCCTTGTGTCCTCCTGTCCTCAGAGCTCAACCTGATCCAATTATCTCAAACAGCATAACCAACTGCATCCTCGTTAACCTTTAATCAACTGACCTAATTAAAAACTCTCTGTCACACTGAGAGATCCTCCTGATCATTTTGATCTGTTCCAGAGAAGATGCCGACGGTGAAGAGCAAGAAGAAGAAGACAAAGAAGGAGGTGAACGATGGAGAGGAGCAGGGAGAAGGTGAGACCGTCTGCAGCTCTGATCTGTTCTGTTCTGTTCTGTTCTACTGAACTTTCTGTGTTCTCCCCAGTGGGTCTGGAGATGGAGATGGAGGAGGTGACCAGTAGGGGTCACTGTGACAGCAGAGACCCACTGACCCCAGAACCGCAAGATCCAGCGCCACAGAGGAAGAAGAAGAAGAAGAAGGCCCTGACTATCGGTAGAGCAACTGTTGATGTCGACCGTTCCACTAAAGATCAGTTCAGTGTTGATGAACGGCTGCAGCTCAGACACCTCCTGACCTGAGCTCTCAGTGCAAATGCACTCGGGCCTGCAGGGACGTCTGCGTTAGAAACAAACTGGGACACAGACTGAACTAGACTAACGGGTCCATGGTCTATTAATGTGTCTGTGAAATAGGTTGAGATGCTCCAGGTCAGAGTTCAGTGTGAGGACTCTCCCTCTCCTCTGTCCAGACAGTTTGAGGAGACATTGTTGTTTATCTTCTTGTTTTAAACCTGCAGGTGAAATAAAGCAGTGACATCAGGGACGCTGACAGGTTGATGAGCAACACATCCTCAAAACTCACTGATCCCAGCAGCACTGCAGTTACAAGATTAGGCACAAGAAGTAAAACAAAGGAATAGATTGGAACAACAGGCTGCATTCAAGAATAAACCTTTTACGATTAGAATTTATTTAATACTGTGATCAGAGATCACGTCAGACTGAGAAGATGAACTGAGACAGGTGTCCATCTCTGTGCTGAGCAGAACCAAAAGAATCCATCAGAGCTCTGATCCACCGTGTTTCTGTTCTTATTAGTAACACGTCTTAGTACAAAGAAAGACGACTGTTAACACATCTGATCATGTCATGTCATGTCAGACCAGGACACCGAGAACGCCGACTTACCCAACGGCAACATGGACGAAGCCCTGATGGATGGAGAGGAGACGACTGTGGCTGTGACCAGGAAGACCAAGAGGAAGAGGTGAGTACAGCATCTTCATCTTCATCTTCATCTTCATCTTCATCTTCATCTTCATCATCAGTTTACTCACTGATGACAGAAACCAAAGTGTTTGATAGAGGCTGACCTGATGATGGAGCAGTCGTCCTGAGGGGAACATGAATCACGTCTAGCTATTTGGTTGTTTGTTTGTTATTTATGATGTTTGATTAGTATAGTTTTATTTTGAATCAATTGGTGATATTATTATTTGGTTTCATTAGTTCTAATTTGAGGTAAATATTCTTGTTTTGCTTCGCTAATTTAGGTTTTTGGTTTCTTTGTAATTTGGGTAGCACTGGGCATCAGAGATTATATAGGGATGAATGCAGATGGAGGACCAGAATGCACCTGGGTGGGCACATATTTTTTTTTACCAGTGCAAGAGAGGCATACAAGAAACAGGATTTGCTTGTTATATTGTTTTTGCTTGCTTGTTTTTGGGAAAAATAAATCATCAAAAAGAAACCAAGAACTTTGAATGGACAGTATGACTTTTGGCTGCGTACAATTCACCCCCATGGTGCCGAAGTGGCCCTCTTTGATTTTGATAAGTTTTAGTTAAATTGATTTTTGGACAAACTGCCACTACATTAATATTTAATTGCTCAGCTGCTTCTGATGAAATCCTGTTTATGATGTCACCTGTCAGGAAGGTGAAGGCAACGGAACACAGCAGCAATGACCTGGGAGCTGAAGATGATGACATCATCACAGATGCCCAGTCCCCCATCCCCCAGCATTCCCTGTTCTCTGCTCCACATGGACACAGTCAGCCGGTCGGGAAGGTCTTTGTGGAGAGAAACAGTAAGTCTGATTTAAAGATGAGTTAGTAACACAGCAGCAGAGAAGACACACATTTACCTCTGTCAGTCTGAAGTCAACAACAGCCTCACAGTCGTCATCCACCAGAGCAGGTCAAATAAAACAAGACAAGGTCAAACTTGACTCTACATGAACTCCTGTGACCCTGCAGGACGCTTCCAGGCAGAGCGAGTCGATCATCTGAGACACTCTGAGCCGATGGATGACTACATGGACCCACGACAGATCTGGACCACCAGAGACGTCGCCATGAGGGTCCACAGTGGCTTCAGGTGTGCACACACACATTATGCAAGTTGCAGACGTTACATACATTACACACAACCACAAAACACATACCCTAACCCTTCACTTTAAGAAGCAGGTAAGTAACCCTCACCCTCACTAAGAGGGCAGAGGTCCTGTCCACACCTGTATCACCAGCCATCCTTTGTGATCTGATCAGTGTTCAGTCTCAGTCTGTCAGGTCACAGCTACATCAACCTGAGCGACCACCTATGAAGTGATGTCACTTCCTGCTCTGTATGAACAAACCCGTCCATCTCTTATTTTTCTGCTGTTGTTTGTTTATTTCTGTGAGGCACTTTGAGGTACTTTTTTCTGTATGAAAAGCGCCATATAAATAAAGATTGATTTGATTTGATTTGATTTGAGACAAACAGACTCCATGTTTCTACTCAAAGACAGAAAGAAGTTCATGTAGAACATTTGCTGAATTAACAAGAAGGTCCAAATAATGCAGAATGAGTCAGAGACAGAGTTTCACAGAGTTTATAAAGTGTCTCCAACTCAACAACTCACTAAACTGACACATTTGTTAAGGGAGTCTGGGGACTTTCTCCACGGGGACAAAGAAGTCGCCTATATTGTTCCTGTTTAGTGTCTTTGTAACATGTGACATGTTTAGATCAATAACATGTTTCACCTTTCATAAATGGAGTGTAAATGGTGAAATCAGTGTAAACAGTGTGTTCAAACAGCTGATCAATGTTGGCAGGTGAGACTTTAGCACTTTAGACACAGAAGCAGACAGGCTGGTACAGACATGCTGCCACAAACTGACACTTTTTACAAGGAGACAAACAACTTCAGCTGAAACATTTAATGCTGAATTTACAACAAGGACACAATGATTCAGAATCTGTCAGAGACACAGTTTCACTATGTCATAAAGTATGTTTTAACTCAGCAACCCTTAAAATCACTACATTTTTTAATGGAGTCTGGTGATGTTGTGTTATTGGTTCACTGGTGGATCCGTTGAAACAGATGTGTGTTCACAGTCAGCTGCTGCTGACATCAGCAGGTTTCTGCAGGTTCACCTGGTGATTACTGAATGTGTCTATGTTTGGCTGCTGGACTGCTCCAAACTGTGGCACCTCAGCCAATCAGAAGCCAGCATCTGTAATAATGATGGAATGACCTCTGACCTGTGCTGTGTTTCCTGTCATCTGCAGGGTGATCGGTCTGTTCTCTCACGGTTTCCTGGCTGGTTACGCCGTATGGAACATCATCGTTGTGTACGTGTTGGCAGGTGAACAGATGACCACACTGCCCAACCTGCTGCAGCAGTATCACCTGCTGGCCTACCCCGCTCAGTCTCTGCTCTACCTGCTGCTCGCCATCAGCACCGTGTCAGCATTCGACAGGTCTGTGAGTCCTACATTAACCATACTGAACTGAATCCACACGTGAAGTCACACCTGTTGTTACCTGCAGGGTGAACCTGGCCAAGGCCTCCATGGCTCTGAGAGGCTTCCTCACTCTGGATCCTGCTGCTCTGGCTTCTTTCTGTGAGTCACACATGATGAAGATGGTGACACTTTTTACTCTATTGCAAACTTTAGTCTAGTTAATTTATAAAAGAAGATGTTTGCACGGAAACACATGAAGAGTTTATAAATCTGATGTTTTGTTCTAAATTGAAGTTCAGCTGAAAGCATCAGTCCATTAACCAGTTATTGATCAGACATATTGATTGAATTTGATGTATTTGTAATAAAGTTGATGTTTGGACTGTTCTGTTCTGTCCTGTGAGTTCAGTGTACTTCATCGCCCTGATCCTGTCCCTCAGTCAGCAGATGACCAGCGATCGCATCAACCTCTATCCTACAGCCAACGAGACTCTGTGGTGAGAACACAAACTCTCATATTCTACTATAATCTACTGTAATTTACTCTACTGCAATCTACTCTACTGTAATCTACTGACTATCGTCCCCTGCAGGCCTCCAGGTTCAGAGCAGCAGATCCTGCGGCCCTGGATCGTGGTGAACCTAGTGGTGGCGCTGTTGGTGGGCCTGGCCTGGGCTGTGGTCTCCACACGGCCTGACATTGACTACACGGAAGGTTAGATGTGGTTTATACTGACAGTTACTGTAATCTGATTACCTGTCATGTTACCTGTCAGGGCAGGTTATCGAGGAGTAAAGGTAAGTGGGACATGAGGTGAGAGAGGATCAGGTGCAGATTTATTTACAGTGATAATAATATAAAGCACAAAAATGATTAGTGTGTTTTGGAGTGAGCGTTATAAAGTCGAAGAAGAAAAGAAAGATCCTCTGAGCAGCTAAGAAGGTCTGTGATGGGATACAGAGTGTGAGTTAGTCGCTGCATTATCTCCTCAGCGGTGGGTCAACAATTCTCCGCCATTGTTTGTTCACACAGAGCGAGGCAGCAGCTCCTAAAGAGGCGCGATGGTACACGTCATGATGATGACGTCTGTATGTTTTCAAGGTGTTTCCCAGGTGTCCTCCTGTCAATCTAAACCTGCTGACCATTTATAATGCTGTTATAATGTGCTGTGATTGAGATCCTGACCCACCAAACATCCTGGAAAGTGACAAAGCTGTCTGACTCTGTCACTGATAGGGATGTATACCGAGGACCGGCACTTTTTGGTACCGGCTCCTAATTGGGTCGAGACCAGGGTACTGTTAAGATTCTGGACAAACTGTACTGTTATCAGTACTTTAAAAAAAAAAAAAAGTTTAACTTTTATTTTATTATTTTTTATCGGCTTTTGACATGGATGGTTTTTGAATGTCTAGCCAACAGTAATGACTACAAACTTAACAATAAACTCCGTGACTTGATGTTGCAGAAACGAAACCGGGTGCTGCTTCCAGGCGCTGCAGTCTTTAGCGCTAGCCATGTTGCTAACTTTACTTTGTTACAGCAATCAAACACACTGCACTCCTATAGCTTCATACTTTGTGCACACTTCAAGTGTTTGGTGATGTTGCTTACCCCGAATTTCCACTGGATACCGTCCACTCTGATCCAGTTTTGCTCTGCCATCCGCCGTCCGGTCACCCCCACCGGTTGCAGTACGGAAGGCAGCTGGCGTCGCAAGGGTGAGGAGTTTCCGCGATAATCATATAATCACTGTTGACCGCAGTTATAGGTATGTGTTATAAAAACAACAGGAAGTGTTCCCGCCCAAAGGACATTAGAAGAACTTGTGTTTAACTCTTGAGATTTGTGTGCTGTTTTCAACACAGAGGGTTTTATTTTGAAATGTAACCGGATGTTATATTGTTATTCCTGTGCTTGACTTCCTGTCTGCACGGTGCTAAATTCAGCTGACTTGTTGCGTCATGCTCCAGCATCCACCAGATTTTTATATCTGCTCCTGGTCCTGGTTATGTGTTCAGGAGTATTTGTAATTGCATAGCTTCTGTTCTGTTGAAGCTTTATTATTACCTTGTGGTAATAAAAAGAAGGTTGAATCTTTCTTTCTTGTCTGTCTTTGTCTTGTAAAGACGAAATTACATATTGTAGTATCGATAAGAGTACTGATAAGTATCTGTACCGATAAGGAGTATCGGTATCAGTATCGGTATTGATAACATCCTAATGATATCCATCCCTAGTCACTGACCGTCACTATAACCAGTAACTACAACAACTGTGGAAGGGGCCACACAGTCACTTACTCCTGATTCTACCTCTGATTCTACCCCTGATTCTATCTCTGACTCTACCCCTGATTCTACCTCTGATTCTACCCCCGACTCTACCCCTGATTCTGCCCCTGACTCTACCCCTGACTCTACCCTTGATTCTACCTCTAATTGTACCTCTAATTGTACCTCTGATTCTACCCCTGATTCTACCTCTGATTTTACTTCTAATTATACCCCTGATTCTACCCCTGATTCTACCTCTGATTCTACCCCTGACTCTACCCTTGATTCTACCTCTAATCTTACCTCTAATTGTACCTCTGATTCTTCCTCCGATTCTACCTCTTATTCTGCCTCCAGAGGCAGATCAGCTTGAGACTTTCGCACAGAAGAGGTGGAGAATTTGTGCAGTATCCCTGCATCCAAACAGCAGTGTGAATGGGGCAACTGTTTGTCACTGTGTTGTTCTTAAAACTTCCATCAGACGGCACCACCACAGCCCAGGCCAGCCCCAGCATAGGGTCACATCACTGAGCTGTGACCTGTCATAATCTGATCATCTGTGTCTCTGCAGAGTTCCTGATGACAATGGAGGTGGAGGGGTACCCGAGAGCAGACGAGGCTCTGGACATCCCCGCCTGAACCTCCGCACACAGAATCACCTTCTTTATATTCACTGTTTGTTTTTCTACAACATGTCAGCACACACTTTGTTTACCTCCGTGGGATTTTGTAAATAAATAAATAAATAAATACAGATCATGTACAGTAAATGATGTCAGTTGTTTGGTGTTTTTGTTTACAGAGTCTGACCACAGGATGGTTGCCGCTGCTCAAAGAATCAGCTCAAGAGATCTGATATTCAACACTTAATGATCATCTTAGTCACTGTTTTTATTTGATTATGATTAAATAAATTACTTTAAAAATGTTCTACTTTGGCTCCAAAGCAGCATGTAATATGTAAAGTAACTAGTTACTAAAGTTTTCAAATGAGTGTAATAGAGTAAAACATACAATATCAGTTTCCAAAAATGCAGTCAAGCATAAAGTCACAGAAAATGGAAATGCTCGAGTACAAGTACCTAAAATAAGTACAGTAGTTGAGTTATTGTAGTTACAGTAGGTCACAGCTGCGGACGTCACATTACATCAGCAATATTTTCTTTTCATGCCACTTTGTACTTGTACTCCATCTCAGAGGGAGTGTTCTACTCGTTACTCATCGTTACTTTCTATCTTTTATTCATGTTCTACTTTTGACATCTTTACAAACCAGTCAACGTTTCTCTGCATGGTAAGCGTTAGCTTTACGTCCTGCAGGATTATCGATAGACGAGCGGCACCTGAACGCATCATTTAAGTGATGGAAGATGTCATGTCATGTCATTATCCGTAACCGCTTATCCCTTTCCATGGGGTCACGGGGTGTTGCTGCTGGAGCCAATCCCAGCCTTGTCTCAGGGCGAGGGCAGGGTACTCCCTGGACAAGTCACCAGCTCATCGCAGGGCCCTCACTGATGAGCAATGTGGGGTTCAGCATCTTGCTCAAAGACACTTCGACATGCAGCTCAGCCTTGCCCTGAGCCGGGATTTGAACTAGCGACCTTTCGATCACTAGTCGACCTGCTCTACCCGCTGATCTACAGCCGCCCTAGTGATGGAAGATCTCATCATTAATGATCAGTTTTTTTTTTTAAATTAAATTGTGTTGTTTGAACCACGGGTGTAACACGTTTCTCCTTATTAATCCCTAATTTGGTCATCTGTGAGTCGATTTGCTCTTCCGTTGGGTCACATCTCTCCCGTCTGATCCCGGTGATCGTGTCATAGTCGCGATATTTCCCACACGCATTTGAACGCAGCAGCACACATCCTGCGAGCGCGCGCCGCAGCCGTTAGTATTCCAGCATGTAAAGATGGCGGAGCTACAAATGCTGCTGGAGGAGGAGATCCCGGCGGGACGGAGAGCTTTACTGGACAGTTTCACCAACCTGGAGAGAGTCGCGGAGTACTGCGAGACCAACTATGTCCAGGTACATGTAGTACTAATACTGCAGGAGTACACGGAGAACGGGCTAATGTTAGCGGGGAGTGGGCGGTGGGAGTGGGAGTGATGGCATGACAGCAGCGGCTCCGTTAGGTCCACTATGGAAGGTGAAAGTGACGAAGAACCGAACTCTTCATCTCCTCCAGATATTAAACCACCAACGTCTGTTTTATGACAGTTCAACTTTTAAAAGTGGTTCATAGTTATAATCAAGTCATTTGGAGCAAAATTGACCGTTGAATCTTAGTAATTAACGTTAAGTCTAACAGTTTAAAAAGTTGCTTTTCCACTTGTTGGTGTGTTAATTGGTGTGTTGTATTAATGCCGAGTGACGGAGAGATTCCTGTTTGTTAGTTACTTGTCGTTTAAACTGTTCTTTAAGCTGGGTGACACCTGCAAACGAGCAGGAGTCAATACGAGACAATATTTCTCAGTGGAGTCTGGTGTTACACCTTCCCCAGTGTCCCCAGTGTCCCTGATGGGACTCTTTGTCTGGAAGGCTGCAGCTGCTGTTTGTTAATGAATATTGATTGTTTTGTATTGTTTATTACCAGAATGGCAGAAAACAGTGACGACTGCCATCACAGCACAGTGTCACGACAATAATGTACTTCAAACACAAGGATATTCAGTTTCCTGTCCCAGCCGACAGACAGGTGATATAAACACACCTGAGCCTCACCTCTCTGACCATCAGAGCAGGTAGATGGTTTCAGAAACATCCAGTGATAAACAACAGACTGATGACTGACCTCGTAGCTCATCTTTACGTTTACTACAGCTGTGTGTGTGTGTGTGTGTGTGTGTGTGTGTGTGTGTGTGTGTGTGTGTGTGTGTATTACACTGGAGTTGCAGCTGTTGGTGATTATTTTCTGGACTAATTGATTTATTAAATGTTGTTCTCTAAGATGTTGACGAGTGTGGAACCAGAAACTTTAACAGGCTGTGGTCAGAATTCTGACATGTTATTTGTTTTTTTTTTGTAAATGATCAAAGCTGATGAATCTATTGAATAGTGACAAACTAATGAATGCATCTGCGCAGCTTTGATATGAGACAGATGTATTATCAATGTAAGACTTATTGATCTATATTCTTCATTTTGACCAAATCTTCCCTTGTGCCTTTCTTCTCTCCCCTGTGTCAAGTTTTCCATTTTAAAGTGTTTCCTCTCCCCTCCTTCTTTCCTTACATCCTTCCTTTCTATCCTCTCATTGGAATAAATCTGTCGTCTCTGCGTCTCGGAGAAGTAACTGTGTCCTCTCAGCAGCGACTCTCTGGTTCATTATCGTCTTCATGTCTTACCGGGCTCAGTACTGGATGGATGGCCTACATTCACTCTGCTCAGCTCTTACATAATCTAACAGTGTTGATCCTGTTTTATGGGCTAAATGTTTGGATTGAGACTCGACCCATGTGACACCCTGACTGACCTCCTCCTGGTTACAGTGAACACTGTAATCAGACTCTGTCAGGACTCAGTCTGTCCGACGGAGCGGCTGCTCGTCGTGGTACTGTTAGTTAGGTTAGAACTGAATTTCAGGTAGTTGTAATTTCCTCCGTGTGGTCTCATCAGATTCCTGATGGAGCCAGGCTTGTTCAGGACTTTAGAGACAGTACTGGTTTAAGAGGGACGAGCCACTGATTGTTGATGTGGCAGCTGAAACACTGAGTGTTTGAGCTGAAGTGAAGAAAATAACTGTTCTGTGTGGATCAAATTTTACAGATATAGAGTTAATTAAACTGATCAGAGATTGTTTTTGTAAAATATTAATCAGAAAATGAACTGTCAGCTACATCTGTGAAACAATAAAGGCTGTGGAGTGAGCAGTACAGTGTTCCCTCTGAAGTGTGCTGGATATACCTGTACGTTTACTTAGTTACATTCCAGCAGTGCTCTCAACAAATCCACCCATCCTCAGAGAGTCAGAGGAGATTAATTCTTGAATATCAGTATTTCACTGTTAATTTTAGGACGCTGTTTATTTCCTTATTTCCATCGCCTCACACAAAGTAGGTCATAAGCTTGAAATTACTGATTAATTAAATTTCACTGAACAGACTCAAACCTCCAGCACACCTTCCACAGCTGAGCTGCAGGAGGATGCTCTGGGCTGCTACATGATCACATATTAGGAAACAAATATGCCAATAGCGATATGTCTGTGACAGACCTCTGTATGGTCACATCAGACGATAAATCTGTTGGGGCCCAGCTTCCTTATCGAAATCAATGCATTATCATATATATATGCAAAATAAAGATAACTCGCTCACTACAATCTCATATTTTAATGGATCAATATTAGCTAAAATAATTCTAATGATTGTTCACTGAAGCTTGTCATCCTTTAATCAACATTTATTTTTAAGAAGTCTAACTCAGGATTTCAACACATTCTCTTCACTGAGGCGCCGCAGCCGAGTCTCTACTGAGCATGTGCCGACACACTGTCCTGTCCACAGCTGGTTCTGGTTAGCTGTTAGCTGTTAGCAGAGGTAGTTGTACTGTAACGTGTGTGTGTGTGTGTGTGTGTGTGTGTGCGTGTGTGTGTGTGTGTGTGTGAAACCATGGCTATTGGTTTTCCAGTTGAAGGAGTATTAGCCTCCGCCTTCAGTGCTGGTGCCAGGAACAGCTCCTGCGGGGGCGAAACAAGCTGAGCGTTTGGAAAGATGGCGTCTTTATCAGAAGCCTGGCAGTGTGATGCATGAGCAGTGAGTGTGTGTGTGTGTGTGTGTGTGTGTGTGTGTGTGTGTGTGTGTGTGTGTGTGTGCGTGTGTGTGTGCAGCTGACATATTTCAGTCCTTTTTAATATTCGTAGTTTACTTTTCTGTTTGCTCTCTGCAGCAGTTAGAACTGCAGCGTTGTTAACTGGATAAATATTTTCTCCTACATTTCCCAGAATACCTGAGAATAGCACATAGCACTGATTAGTCAAATAAGCAACAAGTCAGGTTTCCACCATCTGCTCTTCTCAGTTTGAAACCAAAGTTATCCACAGTGCTGACATGTCAGCTTCTTTTCCTTCTGCTGCCTTCTTCTTCTGTTGTCTTCTCTGTCATTCATCTTCATCATCATCTGGACCTCCTGTCCATCAGCCTCCCCCATCTGAAGTGTATCTCTGGTTAATAAACTTGTTGTTGGTTATAATCTCTTATATAACACCTTGTATGGCCTGGGCTCCATCTGCAGGATGTGTTAGTCTTGTGTAACAGAACGCTGTGGGTGAAATGTGTTAACAGTTCAGCCTTCAGACGGCTCTCGGGGATCACGCCGTTCAGCCCTCTATGTTAGACTCCCCAAATTCTGACAGTAACACGAGTCACTCACAGGTTGTGAAGCTTTTATTACCGTTTTTCAGACACCTCTTTCACAATGTTAGCTTTTGGGGAAAAGTGCATCACATGACGATGTAATTACACGGCTTGGCCACGACAAAAACTGGCTTCAAGGCCTGGCGCTCATCCTCTTCTTCATTGGTTTTACCGGCAGACTAAAAACCATGCGGCCATCGACTGTATTGAGTTTGTAACATCATGCTAATCACTGACGGCTGCTGTCTTGAGTGAGTGATATTGTTTATAATATAGATAATATTTGTTGTAATGATCAGAGGATCAGTGTTGGACAGATTAATGAGAACAGCAGCTGAGCTGTGGGTGGTGTTTCCATCGTTACAGTTGACTGACAGCTGACGGCCTCCATGTTGATCTGTAACTGGAGTTTATCATGATGAACACAGACTGTATGTGATGAGTCTCTCTATCAGTCTCTTTCCAACATCAACCAACAGGATTCTCTGTCTGTATTCCAGCTAGCAAGCTAGGCTAACTAGCATTTGCTTTCAAAGTGGCTAATGTTAGCATGTTATTATCTAACAGCTGCTGAGTCAGTGGCATACACTCATTAGCACCCAATGGCCCATGATATTGATATCTGACAGACAAAAATCTGTGTCTGCAGTTAGATTTACTGTTTCAGTGCACTTCATTTTGGACAGTAAAGTTTATTGTTAAACTGCCTCTATTATCTTTGTATCCTCCTTTTTATAAAAACATCCTCTGATATACCAATATTATTTGCATCACCTGGAGCTGTTGACACTGAGTCGTAAAGAGGAGGCCAGCAAGAGTTCAATTCAGCACTGATTGTTCATAACAACAAGCAACAGAGAGGATTTCTAGTCCCTGTTGAGTCTCCAGCTGACATTACTGCTCTCTAACTGATTAATTACCACACACAGACACTAACGAATTCAGCTGACTCAGTCCCAATTAGTGCTGGGCGGTATGACCAAAAATGTATATCACAGTATTTTTCAAAAAACGGTTTCACGGTATATGATGGTATTTTTTTTTCATGCATAATCAGGTGTTCACAGCATTTTCTACTGGCTGAGAGAGGAATTACTAGCCCCTGTTAGATTGAAAAGGCAGCACATTTGCTGCAAGGTAAAGGCTGCGCTCTGCCGCCCTGTCTGTCTAAAAGACATATGCATCGGAAGAAATGTGGCGACACTTGACAGATTTACTTAATTATAGACCAGTGGCCCATATTCTCACCTCCTCAGTCAAACACATGCTGATGTTAAATTCCCGCTATTAAAGGAAGCGTTCAGCGGAGCGCCTCGCATTAGCTGCCTCAAGCAACAGACAGCTAACAGCAAGCAGGTCGAATTTTTCCTCAAAATAAGAGCTTTACATTGCACCCCATAGGAGTTTAGAGCTGAGTTCCTGGCGAGGGCTTTTAATTTGAAAGTAACGACCGTTAGTAGCTTGCCGCTACAACAACAAGCAGACAGCTACAGAGACCGAGGAAAGCTAGCATCTCCTGGATCTCAGCAGCTTTCCAGTTGCTCATCTTGACATCCACGGATGAAGTGATGAACTGCCATGTCTATCCTATCAATCTTCACTGTAACATAACACCAGAGCTCTACTGTTGACCCTCACCTCGCCTCACTGTCACACCATGCCTGTTCAGAAGCACAACACTGAAAAGGGTCCGGTCTGAGACGGTGTCACGCAGCGCAGTGTTCTGAACGTTGTGTAATCAAATTCACTGGTATGGCAGCATATTAAAAATTCATATCATAACAAAAATATATACCGGTATTCAGTGTGAACCAGTATACTGCCCAGCACTAGTCCTGATACAACAATATCTGCTGACAAAGAGATTATTATGTCTGTAAATGTTTGCTGTATTATGAAACTGGTTGCATCATGTCATGAGCTCAGTTCTGGTCCAACCAGGTTCCTGTTGACCAATCAGAGTTCTTGTTTGTAGTTGTAGTATGTAGTTGTAGTTGTAATATAAAACAGTCATTTTTCCCAAACTGATGTGCTGAACATCTGACTTGATCCCAGCATATATAAGTTAGTATGATCATAACTTTTAACAGTGTCATGTCACACCTTCATGGGTTGACAGCTGTGTGTGTTTGTGTGTGTGTGTTTGTGTTTCATCGTCTCATTTGTATTTTCAGTATAATTCATAAAACAGTGTGAGCAGCAGAGTGTGTTCATTAAAACAGGTCAGAGGAATCAGAGCGTGTGTATGATTCCATGTACATCTGAATCATCTACACTTAGATAGAAAAGAAAAAAAGTGTGTGTGTGTGCGTGTGTGTGTGTGCGTGTGTGTGTGTGTGTGTGTGTGTGTGTGCGAGCGTGCTCTGCCCTGTCCTCAGGCCAGAGCAGGCAGACATCCAACTAGGTCACAGCTAACAAGACATCAGATGGCTGAAAGAGAGAAAATAAGGACGATGTGATGAAGTCAAGTCAACTTTATTTATAAAAAAACAAAATCATACATTAACCTCGAGGCTCTTTAAACTCTGAGATGACTTGTCTGTCATTGGAGCCTCCAGACTGAGGAGAACAACAGGAGAAAGAAACAGAGGAGGAGCGACTGATCAGGGCTGACAGACAGGAAGCAAATGTACAAAATAAAGTAACATTAAGACGACAGTATTTTAGATGAGGAGTTAATATCTTTATAAGGAGAAGGAGTGCAAGGACACAAAGGTGCAGGTTTAATCACAGTGCTGCAGTTTCTGTCTTTGATACAAATCCTTGAAAATGATCCATATTTGGCTCAATTTTGATATGACGGGGAAACATTGAGGGCTGAACGTGTTAAATTTTTATTGAAAGATAAATATAAGCAGCTTGTTTACTGAGTGTAAAGAGGGTTGGTCTGCATTCATTAACCCAACATGTCCTCCAGTACCAGTCAGCTAGTATCTGCATCACACAGGAGCAGAGTCTAACACTGAGCTAGCTGCCGGCTAACGCTGAGCTAGCTGCCGGCTAACGCTGAGCTAGCTGCCGGCTAACGCTGAGCTAGCTGCTGGCTAACGCTGAGCTAGGTGTGTCATCAGTGGTGTGTTGTTTCTCTTGAGATTCACACAGTAAGCATTTTTAATGGATATATTTAGTTTTAAACATGGAAATAAAACAAAAAAAGGAAAACCATTCAACTGAAGAAGAAGTTAGGAAGAACAAAATAAAAACAGAAATAAAACAATACAGCTGACGTGTTGATCCTCTCTCTGCTCCACGACCTCATTAACGACAGAAATACTGACCTGTTATTAATGGAGACAAACCCTGAGACTCAGACTGAGGTTCAGACTCTGTGTGTGTGTGTGTGTGTGTGTGTGTTTGTGGGACAGAGACACACATTGGTGTCAGTGTGTTTCTTGTCAACCTCAGGCATGAATGAATTAGTGCTGACCTACATCATGCTTCCACGCGCACACACACACACACACACACACACACACACACACACACACACACACTGCGGTATTATGAACACATACGATGTACATCTGCAGTTTGTCTTGCTGAATGTGACATTTCAGGACAAATCATAGGTTTCCGCTGTGTATGTGTGTGTGTGTGTGTGTGTGTGTGTGAGTCCTTCATTATTTTAATGAAGGTTAATGAGTTGATGTGTTTTGTCTGCCTCTCTGCCTCTGTTCATCTTTCTGTGAGTTACAGCAAAACTCTCGCCAAAATGCAATCTAGGTTTTTTTGTGAATGTATATGAGTCAAACCTTCGTGTAAATGCAGAATTATACGAAAGAGGCACTTTTTACTGTATTTTCGTTTTTCGGTCAAACTCATTTTCAGTGGAAGTGCTGCAGGCACTTTTACGATTAAAACACTAAGAAGGCTCGACACAACATGAAACTTTACTCTTTGTCACTGGCAAAAAACTTTAACTCACCGAGTGTTTGTAATGAAAATAAATCACCGCGACTGTCAGCCCTCCAGACTGAGACTTCAGTGAACGTTTCCCCAGAAAACAGCCTCTGTCCCCGCGACTGAGGGAGCCAGATAGCTTCCAGTTTAAAAAACACAAACTTTGTCACTTTCCAGGATGTTTGGTGGGTCAGGATCTCAATCACAACACATTATAGCAGCATCCATATCATTATTATTATACTGTCAGCAGGTTCAGATTGACAGGAGGACACCAGGGAAACACCTTGAAAACACACAGACGTCATCATCATGACGTGGACCGTGGCGCCTCTTTTGGAGCTGCGGCGCCGGCTTTCTGTGTGAATTACACGACGGTTCGTCTTTAAGACATAATGACTCTGAAAGGGGCTATCGTCTCATCAACATGGCACCAGAACCAACATGGAGCCAACTGGGTCAGAAAAGGTTGCAAGATGAACATCACAATAAATCTGTTCATATTGACAACTGCAGTTCTGGTTCCGGTTCAGTTCTGTGAGCTGCTGATATACAGGAGCAGCTCTACAATGGTTAAGTCAAGAGACAATGACACTAATAACACTGACCAATTATCTGTCTGTCTTCATTCAGCACCACACAGAGTTGATCTGAGGGAGGTCCCAGGAAGGGGCGGGGCTTCAGCACTGTCTGAGTAAACGGGAAGGGGCGGGGCTTCAGTTCTGTCCGGTGCTTTTCTCTGTAAGATAAGAGAGTAATCAGTGTGTTTTTCTCTGTAGGCAGCCGACAAGCACCAAGCTCTGGAGGAGACGAAGAGTTACACCACCCAGTCTCTGGCCAGCGTCGCCTACCTCATCAACACGCTGGCCAACAATGTGCTGCAGATGTTGGACATTCAGGCCTCACAGCTACGCCGCATGGAGAGCTCCGTCAACCACATCTCTCAGGTCTGATGGGAACTCATGAAGGACGCACAGCATCCTCCAAAATCACAGATCATTCCAAGTGATTCGTTAGTTAATGTGAGCCCACAGACACTGAGGCTGATGGTAAACCTGCTCTTACACTGTCAGCATGTATGAAGTCTGAGTCCAGTAAAAATGGCTGACGTTACTCACAGAGAGAGCACACAGGCCGTCATCACGTACGTTCAGAGCAGCAGCCCCTCTCAGTTACACACTGAGGAGGCAGAGGTCAGTGTCAGAGACAAACATGGCGACTGTTTCCACACTTGTCTCATCAATGTGTGTGCACTATACTCATTTTCAAATTAAGGGTGTTTAAATTCCTCTATCTTTAACGATATGCAACGTGACTGCATCCGTAACAGCTGACGACCAGGACCCTTTCCTCTCATACGGGACACAATGATTAAATGATTCTGTTAGCTGCTTTATAGCGGGTGTTTGTGGGCAACAAGTGTCCCACTCTGACATGCGTCTGTTTGAGAGGCTCAGATAAATGTGTCAGTCAGCTGTCTTTAGTCACAACAGCCTTTGAACAAACTGTGCAGCGGGCCGTGGTTTGTTCGAGGTCCGACGCCACAAAACCAAGCTACTAACGAGACAGTGCCGTTTTAGGAACAAGCTCTTGACTCGCTGCATGTTGTTGTGTTTGTTTCTCTGTGGAAAGTCAATGTGGGGGCGGAGCCCACTATGAACTACGGGAGCCCATGAGGAGCGGCGGAGGAGTTAAATAAAAACATGGTGTGTTGACGTGGCTCAGACGGGTCCTGGTGTGTTGATGTGGTTCAGAACACTGCTTGTTATTTTAGTGTGGAGGACTGAGGTGGACGTATGGATCGGTGGTCAGGGTTTCTCCTCCAGGAGAATTTCATATGTTTTAATAAAAGAAAACACACCCACTAGCGAGGTGTCAGGGAGGATTCATTCTGCTCTTTTGTTTTCTTCTCGTTTCGGTCAAGGATCCATCAATACAGTTTTTGTCAGGGCCGATTCATATTATTAGTAAACAATGAGGCGATAGCCAATAATTGATCTGATAAACATTAATTTGAAGAATAAAATGTTAGTATCAATTTACTGTAGTGCTGGAGTTTCTAGTTGCTCAGAGTAGTGGAGATTAGTGTTGCAACAATTAATCAATGAATCAATTGTTGTGAACTATTAAATGAATCCCTAAATATTTATGGAGAGAATTTTGTTCCTTTATTATTCAATCTAATAAAATAGATTTGAAACCAAAAAAGAGATTTGAGAGCAAAAAAGAGCAAATGGCAATCATATTTTTTTTTGAGAACAAAAATGATTGATCAGTTTGAGTCTCTTGCCCAACATCTGAGGACGAGACACTGATCAACAGTTTATAACATTTTAGAGAGCAAACAACTAATTAATTGTTCCAGAAGATCATTTACAGATTAATCAATGATGAAGATAATCACCTGCACAGAGGAATCAGAGCAACCTGTTATTGCTGCTCTGACTGATTCACACTTTTGTCTCTGTTTCACTTGGAAGTGGATGGAAGTTGAGTCAGATGAGTCACTTGTCTCTGAACGCAGCCTCGTTGAATGTTTATTATTAGTCTGAAAGTAGAGGGAAGGATCTGACAGACTGAGGCTTCACCTGCAGGTGGGACTGAACAGGTGACTGTGATCATCACATGAATCTGCAGACTGATGAGGGCTTTATGTCTGTTTCCTCCCAAAGGAATCTGAGTACTGACACTGTGTATTTAATCTGTAGTTTCAGCAGTGCACAGTGTGAGTAATCAGATTACTGTGCAGCAGAAATGATGAGATGCTGGTCTGTGTTATTGTCAGAGCGGGCCTGTGATTTCACTCCATAATTACCACTGTGTGTTCATCACAGCTGCTCTGTGGGCGACTGTTAAATCCTCCTGCACCAATCAGACGACAGAGAGTCCTGAAGAAGATACAGTCAGACACAAACACACAAACACACTGATTCAGGTCTGAATACACACACACACACACATATACACGTGTGTGTGTGTGTGTGTGTGTATTCAGATTTTCATACATATTCACAGTTATTACACTTGAATATCTCCAGTGTGAAGATGAACAATGATGAACAGATGAACTGTCAGTTAGACAAACAGAGATGTCGCTGTGATTCATGAATCAGTAGAAGAAGAGAGATTCACATGAAATGGTACAAAAAGCTTCTGTCATAAAGGACAGGAAGGACTCTCACACACACACTCACACACACTCCTCTACAGTTATTTGACACATGTAGTTGCTCGTCTCTTTGCAGATTCAGATCATGTTAATCTTTTACAGGCTTTGATTGTGACGTGTTACATCACATCATGGAGACGATGTTGCTTCAGAGCCAAACTTGCACATTTTGAAATGATTCTATCTTATCGACAATCAGACAGAATAATCAAAGATACAGATCATCAGATCTGGAGCCAATAATCAGTCTGTCCTATCATCAAATACCTGCAGTGCAGACATCGGCCTCAGCTGGACTCTGTGTTTAATGATGATTAGCTCACGTTAGCATGCTAACAGGCTGAACTAAGATGGTGAACACTAATGTTCTCCTGTTTCCTAGCACAATTCTGCTGCTCTCCACTCTTCCCTGTTTGGCTTGTTCATCGTGTGAACGTGACGCCAGAATAAAAACAGAAACAAACTCGTCCTCTGTTGATAGGAATGTCAATCGGCTCCCTTTAGCCTGCTAAATTTGGAAACATCACATATCATACAATGTTTTGAAGCATTGCCTGGAGTCAGACGTTAACTCCAGGCTTTGTGTCTTTCCTGTCAGACTGTGGACATTCACAAGGAGAAGGTGGCGAGGAGAGAGATCGGCATCCTGACGACCAATAAGAACACCACACGCTCACATAAAATCGTTGCTCCAGCCAATCCTGAGAGACCGGTGAGATACATCAGAAAGCCCATCGACTACAGCGTGCTGGATGACATTGGACATGGAGTCAAGGTGGGAACAATAAGATACAGTTTATAATACTGATGGTGACAACAATTCATGTTTTCTGTGACAGTTCACACACCAGCGGTCAGGTCTGATGTTTAGCAGCCAACAGTACAGATGAGACACACAGAGACTGAATCACAAGGAGAAGAAGAAGAAGCTGCTGCTGCTGAGAAGGATAAAGGGATTTAAACGTGCCTGTTTGTGAGCAGTGTTGTAGTCTGTCACCACATCTGTACAGTAAACATCAGCAGTAGTCTGTCACCACATGTTTTAGCCATTCCTCATCTTTAACTTCACCTGTCTGTCTGACTGTGTCCATGTCTGCATGATGGTGCTGCATTGACACTAACTTCTACACAACTTCTCTCTTCTTCCTCCTCTTCTGTTGCTTTCATTGACCTGTTAAGTGGTTGTTGAGGTTCAAGGTAAGAAGGCACAACACACCTAAACAACACACCGGAGAGAGAGGCCAGCTTTCACAATGCATGACATCATTGTGTGTGTGTGTGTGTGTGTGTGTGTTTGTGTGTTTGTGTGTTTGTGTGTTTGTGTGTGTGAGCTCAGGTGAACGGTCAGCAGAACATGAAACTAGGAGGAGGTTTGTCCCGGTCCAACCCCCCCACACAGAAACCACCGAGCCCCCCAAGGGCGGGAAAAGGCATCTTAGGGTACGTACACACACACACACACACACACACACACACACACACACACACACACAAGGTGACATCATGGCCTCCCTCTCCCACAGCCGGCCCAGGGCTTTAAGGGGCCCTAAGCAGAATTTGATTTGGGGCCCCCTTCCAACACTGCAGTGTCCCTGTGCTTGACAGTTATTGACACAAATCATAAACATACATCAGAAATTGTATTAATACAGTGATGGATTATGAGCTACTGTCCCCCTGGGCACAGATGCATAGAGACCCCCCCACCTTATTTGTGTGAAAGTGGGTGCAAATGGGGGAAGGTAGGTGTGTGGGGCCTCCTCCAGAAAATTCTGAATTTGGAAGATGTGATTTCCTGTATTCTGGTGCCTTTTGGGATGGCTAATGACAATTATTGTTGAAAACTGTGAACATATTATTGTTATTTCTCAGCTGTCTCTATACAGTGTAACTGTCCTCAAAATCTGTTCCTGACAAAGTCACTGATGACATCATTGTATGGTATTGCTTGGCCAACTTTGTTATTGATACTGATTTCATTTTGTGAGCTGTATGTGAATAGGTCTAGGGCAGTCATCCTAGTCTGGGGAAGTTCAGGAAGACTCTCTATCTCTACAGCCAGTGTGTTACATCAACACCAGCCTCCTCTCCACAAGAGAGTTTTTTCCCATGAAGCTTACACTGGTCCCTCCGAACCTTTCAATCTAAAATTGAGCAGCACTCCAAAGTTTTCTTTAACCTCTCTTAGAGACTTAAATCTATCCTTCAAGATGGCGCCGCGGACGGCTGCCTCGGTGTGTTGGTGCGCGTTGTTTTGTTTTGTTTTGTTCGTAAACTCTGTTTTTTGCGACAGTACCCGGAGCTCTTTCACCAGAGAAGAGCTCATGAACATCAGGGCAACAACTCAGAGGATCTTTTTCCCAGTTTTCTCCTCCCAACTCTGGAAATTTTGGACATTCTGGTCAAAGGTGCGCTCACCTTTGCTCACGCAGCGAAACGCCGGAGGAGAGGGAAACGGGCCGGTGCACTCGTGCGTCTTCGCCAGCGCGGACTACGCACAGCGTTACCGGGAATATTTCTCTCTAACGTGCGATCACTGCCCAACAAAACGGAGGAACTGCAACTGCTGTTGGGCAAAAACAGGGACTTTCATACATCTGCGGTTTTGTGCTTCACGGAGACGTGGCTGTGCGGACTAATTCCGGACTCTGCGCTGCAGCTGGCAGGCTTCAATCTCTACCGCGCGGACAGAGACACGGCACTTTCCGGCAAAACTAAAGGCGGAGGAATCTGTTTTTACATCAACGGTGGCTGGTGCAACAACATAACAGTGATCCAGCAGCACTGTTCTCCTGATCTGGAATCTTTTATTATTAACTGCAAGCCGTTTTATTCACCCCGTGAGTTCGCTTCATTCATTCTGGTCGGTGTTTACATCCCGCCGCAGGCCAACGTGCAGGACGCACAGCGCATGCTCGCCGACCAGATACTGTGTGTGGAGCGGACCAACCCGGACTCCTTGGTTATTGTCTCTGGAGACTTTAACAAAGGCAACCTCACACACGATCTCCCTAAATACAGACAGTTTGTTAAATGCCCGACCAGAGAGGGGAAAATTCTGGATCACTGTTACACCACAGTCAGGGATGCTTATCACGCCGTCCCCCGTGCTGCACTGGGTCACTCTGACCACGTCATGCTCCACCTGATTCCTGCCTACAGGCAGAAACTAAAGCTCTGCAAACCTGTAGTGAGGACTTCAAAGACGTGGACCAGTGAAGCTGTGGAGGATCTCCAGGCGTGTTTGGACTCTACTGACTGGGATGTGTTCAGGACTGCTACCAACAGTCTGGATGAGTACACAGAGGCTGTGACTTCATACATCAGCTTCTGTGAAGACTGCTGTGTTCCAACACGGACCAGGGTGAGTTACAACAATGACAAACCCTGGTTCACAGCCAAACTCAGACAGCTAAGGCTTGCTAAGGAAGAGGCCTTCAGGAGTGGGGACAAAGACAGATTCAAAGAGGCGAAGTACAAGTTTAGCAAGGCGGTGAAAGAGGCTAAACGACAGTACTCTGAGAAGCTCCAACACCAGTTCTCAGCTAACGACTCTGCGTCTGTCTGGAAAGGGCTCAGGCAGATCACCAACTACAAGCCTAAAGCCCCCCACTCCATTAACGACCGACGCCTAGCCAACGACCTGAACGAGTTCTACTGCCGCTTTGAAAGACAAAGGGACAGTCCTGACACCATCCCCCACGACACCTCCCAACAGCTCCAGCTCCAACTCCAGTCACCTCCACCAATGCCCACCTTAAAGGACTCCCCCTCCCCACCCTCCTCAGTGACGACTCTTTCCATCCATGAGAGGGACGTCAACAAACTCTTCAAGAGACAGAACCCCCGGAAAGCTGCTGGACCGGATTCGGTCTCCCCATCCTCCCTGAAGCACTGTGCTGATCAGCTGTCCCCAGTGTTCACAGACATTTTTAACACCTCACTGGAGACCTGTCACGTGCCAGCCTGCTTCAAGACCTCAACCATCATCCCTGTCCCCAAGAAGCCAAGGTCCACCGGACTTAACGACTTCAGACCCGTCGCCCTGACCTCTGTGGTCATGAAGTCCTTCGAGCGCCTTGTGCTCTCTCACCTCAAGGACATCACCGACCCTCTCCTGGACCCCCTGCAGTTTGCCTACAGAGCCAACAGGTCTGTAGACGATGCTGTCAACCTGGCCCTCCACTATATCCTCCAGCACCTGGACTCTACAGGAACCTACGCCAGGATCCTGTTTGTGGATTTCAGCTCTGCTTTCAACACCATCATCCCAGCTCTGCTACAGGAGAAGCTCTCCCAGCTGAACGTGCCTGACTCCACCTGCAGGTGGATTACTGACTTCCTGTCTGACAGGAAACAGTGTGTAAAGCTGGGAAAACACATCTCCGATGCACAGACTATCAGTACCGGATCCCCCCAGGGCTGTGTTCTTTCTCCTCTGCTCTTCTCCCTGTACACCAACAGCTGCACCTCCAGTCACCAGTCCGTCAAGCTCCTGAAGTTTGCGGACGACACCACCCTCATCGGACTCATCTCTGATGGTGACGAGTCTGCCTACAGGTGGGAGGTTGACCACCTGGTGACCTGGTGCAACCAGAACAGCCTAGAGCTCAATGCTCTAAAGACAGTGGAGTTGGTTGTGGACTACAGGAAGAACTCAGCCTCACCTGCCCCCATCACCCTCTGTGACTCCACTATTGACACTGTGGAGTCTTTCCACTTCCTGGGAACAATCATCTCCCAGGACCTCAAGTGGGAGCTGAACATTAGCTCCCTCATCAAGAAAGCACAGCAGAGGATGTACTTCCTGCGGCAGCTGCAGAAATTCAGTCTGCCGAAGACAATGATGGTGCACTTCTACACAGCCATCATTGAGTCCATCCTCACCTCCTCCATCACCATCTGGTACGCTGCTGCCACCGCCAAGGACAAGGGCAGGCTGCAGCGTGTCATTCGGTCAGCAGAGAAGGTGATTGGCTGCAACCTCCCATCTCTTCAGGACCTGTACACCTCCAGGACCCTGAGGCGTGCAGGAAAGATTGTTGCTGATCCCTCCCATCCCGGTCACAAACTCTTTGAGACACTCCCCTCTGGCAGGAGGCTGCGGTCCATCAGGACCAAAACCTCACGCCACAAGAACAGTTTCTTCCCGTCTGCTGTCAGCCTTATCAACAAGGCCTGAATCCCCCCTGACACTCCTCACACTCCACCTCTACCACTGACTCTACTGTCACACTGACAGCACCATAACTCTATGCGTTACATTAACGCTCACCTTGAACATCCTGTTCATTTGCACATTTTCATTTGCACATCATTCTTGTAATTGTTCACTGCCAGCTGGTCTGCTCCTTTTATCCTTTTACCCAAAAAACAGATTGTGTATATATATTTATATTGTATAGTCATATATTCTACTTTTTAAAATAGTTTATATTGTTAATTTGTTATATTTTCTATTCTTTAAATAGTTTATATTGTTAATTTGTTATATTTTCACTTATTAGTTATTTGATGCATGCACCAATATCACCACAACAAATTCCTCGTATGTGTAACATCGTACTTGGCAATAAAGCTTTTTCTGATTCTGATTCTGATTCTGATTCTGATTAAAGACTGAATGCTGCCGTCCACTACAGCATGACAAAAGGACACTTCTAGCCTTAATAGCATCCACTGTAGCCTCATCTGCCGCCTCATAGCAAAGTGCCTTCTTGTGAAATACAATCGCTTCTCTTTCAGCACTGCTTCAGTGTTCACCTGCTCACACATTTCTTTTCAGATGTCTGTGCATCACAGAAGCCTGTTCCTCTGTAACTGATGAGTTTGATGACAAGGTTAACAGCTACATTAGGTTGACTGTAGAAGCTTCAGGGTTCTCCCCAGACTGTGGAATAACAGCGCTGCGCCGCTATACTGCTAGCTCAGTGCCACTATACTCATTTTCAATGTTAGCTGCTTTATAGCGGGTGTTTGTGGGCTGCCGCGGTCTTCTTATAGTGAACGAGGTCCGACGCCACAAAACCAAACTACTAACGAGACAGTGCTGTTTTAGGAACGAGCTCTTGGCTCGCTACATGTCGTGTTTGTTTCTCTGTGGAAAGTCAATGCGGGGGCGGAGCCTACAATGAACCCATGAGGAGCACCGGAGGAGCAAGTTAAAAAAAAAAAAGCACATCACACCCTAAACACACTTTCTGGGGAGAACACTGAGCTTGCTAGTGACGTTAGTTGTAGACAGGATGTCAAACCAGACAACACAGCAAATCTGAAATCTAAATAAATCTATTTCTTCAGCAAGGCAGATGGCTATATAAGAAAATAGTCGCATACTAAATGGAACTTCCCTTTAACATTGTAATACCTGGCTATCAAATATTCATAAGATGCAGTCATCAGTTGAGTCCAGTCCTCGAGCCCCAGCGTACATGTGCTCTTCCAGTTCCTCAGTATCAGCCTTGCTGCATGTTGTCCTTGTGTTGACTCCTTGTGGTAAACGTGTACTATCACCCAGGGGACAGAACAGTGGAGACTCAGGTGTCCTTTGTCCCAGCCACAGGACATTCCCAAAAGGCATGTAAACCATTTCTCCCTTATACTTCCAACACATTTTGTCCTCTACTAAGCCCATTCTAAAAAGCTTCATAAGAGTATAGTAGTATCTATGTATGATTTTGTAACGGTTAAATTTGCTTCTAATATCCCTAGTGGCCCGACCAACCTTGGAAACTATCCATCCATCCATCTTCTTCCACTTTATCCGGTACCAGGTCGCGGGGGCAGCTGTCTGAGAAGGGACACCCAGACTTCCCTCACCCCGGACACTTCCTCCAGCTCTTCTGGGAGGATCCCAAGGCGTTCCCAGGCCAGCTGGGCGACATAGTCGCTCCAGCGTGTCCTGGATCTTCCCCGGGGTCTCCTCCCAGCGGGACATGCCAGGAACACCTCCCGAGGAAGGCGTCCCGGGGGCATCCGAAACAGATGCCCAAGCCACCTCAACTGGCTCCTCTCGATGTGGAGGAGCAACGGCTCTACTCCGAGCTCCTCCCGGGTGACAGAGCTCCTCACCCTATCTCTAAGGGAGCACCCTGCCACCCTGCGGAGGAAACTCATTTCAGCCGCTTGTATCCGGGATCTTATTCTTTCGGTCATGACCCAAAGTTCATGACCATAGGTGAGGGTAGGAACGTAGATTGACCGGTAAATCGAGAGCTTCGCCTTTCGACTCAGCTCTCTCTTCACCACGACAGACCAGTATAACGACCGCATTACTGCGGCCGCCGCACCGATCCGCCTGTCAATCTCACGCTCCATCCTTCCCTCACTCGTGAGCAAGACCCCAAGATACTTAAACTCCACCACCTGAGGCAGTAGCTCTCCCCCAACCCGGAGGGGACAAGCCACCTTTTTCCGGTCGAGAACCATGGCCTCGGATTTGGAGGTGCTGATTCTCATCCCAGCCGCTTCACACTCGGCTGCAAACCGCCCCAGGACATGCTGGAGGTCCCGGCCCGAGGGAGCCAACAAGACCACATCATCCGCAAAAAGCAGAGATGAAATCCTGTGGCTCCCGAACCAGATCCCCTCCGGCCCGTGGCTGCGCCTAGAAATTCTGTCCATGAAAATAATGAACAGAACCGGTGACAAAGGGCAGCCCTGCCGGAGTCCAACATGCACCGGGAACAGGTCCGACTCACTGCCGGCAATGCGAACCAAGCTCCTGCTCCGCTCGTACAGGGACCGTACGGCCCTTAACAGAGGGCCCCCGACCCCGTACTCTCGGAGCACCTCCCACAGAATGCCACGAGGGACACGGTCGAATGCCTTCTCCAAGTCCACAAAACACATGTGGACTGGTTGGGCAAACTCCCATGAACCCTCGAGCACCCTGCGGAGGGTATGGAGCTGGTCCAGTGTTCCGCGGCCCGGACGAAAACCGCATTGTTCCTCCTGGATCCGAGGTTCGACTATCGGCCGAATTCTCCTCTCCAGTACCCTGGAATAGACTTTCCCAGGGAGGCTGAGGAGTGTGATCCCCCGATAGTTGGAACACACCCTCCGGTCCCCCTTTTTAAATAGGGGGACCACCACCCCGGTCTGCCAGTCCAGAGGCACTGTCCCCGACTGCCATGCAATGCTGCAGAGACGTGTCAACCAAGACAGCCCTACAACATCCAGAGACTTGAGGTACTCAGGGCGGATCTCATCCACCCCCGGTGCTTTGCCACCGAGGAGCTTCCCAACTACCTCAGTGACTTCAGCTTGGGTGATGAATGAGTCAACCTCTGAGTCGTCAGCCCCTGCTTCCTCTATGGAAGACATGTCAGTGGGATTGAGGAGATCCTCGAAGTATTCCTTCCACCGCCCGACAATATCCCCAGTCGAGGTCAACAGATCCCCACCCCCAACGTAAAGAGTGTTGGTGGAGAACTGCTTCCCCCTCCTGAGGTGCCGGATGGTTTGCC
This sequence comes from Acanthopagrus latus, assembly GCF_904848185.1. Classification (NCBI taxonomy): domain Eukaryota; kingdom Metazoa; phylum Chordata; class Actinopteri; order Spariformes; family Sparidae; genus Acanthopagrus; species Acanthopagrus latus. Next base: position 30,326,455 of record NC_051047.1, on the reverse strand, counting down.
AGAATTTCCTTGAGGCTGACCGATAGTCCTCCTCCATGGCCTCTCCGAACTTTTCCCAGACCCGAGTTTTTGCTTCCGCGACTGCCCGTGCTGCCGCTCGCCTGGCCCGCCGGTACCCGTCAGCTGCTTCAGGAGTCCCCCGGGCCAACCAGGCCCGGTAGGACTCCTTCTTCAGCTTGACAGCATCCCTTACTTCCGGAGTCCACCACCGGGTTCGGGGATTGCCGCCACGACAGGCACCGGAGACCCTACGGCCACAGCTCCGGACAGCCGCATCAACAATAGAAGTGGAGAACATGGTCCATTCGGACTCAATGTCCCCAGCCTCCCTAGGGATCAGGTCCAAGCTCTCCCGGAGGTGGGAGTTAAAGACCTCTGTGACAGAGGGTTCTGCCAGACGTTCCCAGCAGACCCTCACAATACGTTTGGGTCTGCCAGGTCTGTCCAGCTTCCTCCCCTGCCAACGGATCCGACTCACCACCAGGTGGTGATCAGTTGACAGCTCAGCCCCTCTCTTCACCCGAGTGTCCAAGACATACGGCCGGAGGCCAGATGACACGACCACAAAGTCGATCATTGACCTCCGGCCTAGGGTGTCCTGGTGCCATGTGCACATATGGACACCCTTATGCTTGAACATGGTGTTCGTTATGGACAAACCGTGACTAGCACACAAGTCCAATAACAAAACACCACTCTGGTTCAGATCGGGGAGGCCGTTCCTCCCAATCACACCCCTCCAGGTAACACTGTCGCTGCCCACGTGAGCGTTGAAGTCCCCCAGAAGAACGACGGAGTCCCCGGTTGGTGCACTCTCCAGTACCCCTCCCAGGGACTCCAAGAACGCCGGGTACTCTGCACTGCTGTTCGGCCCATAAGCCGAAACAACAGTGAGAGACCTATCCCCGACCCGAAGGCGCAGGGAAACGACCCTCTCGTTCACTGGGGTAAACTCCAAAACATGGCGGCTGAGCCGAGGAGCTATAAGCAAGCCCACACCAGCTCGCCGCCTCTCCAGAGTAGAAGAGAGTCCAGCCTCTCTCAAGGAGTTCAGTTCCAGAGCCCAGACGTGCGTAGAGGAGAGCCCGACTATCTCTAGTCGGTACCACTCAACCTCTCGCACCAGCTCAGGCTCTTTCCCCCCCAGTGAGGTGACATTCCATGTCCCCATGGCTAGAGTCACCATCCGGGGATTGGGTCGCCGGGGCCCCCGTCCACGACCGCCACCCAAATCACACGGCACCTGCCCCTTCTGGACCCTCCTGCGAGTGGTGAGCCCACAGGAGGGCGGGCCCACGTCGCTCATTCGGGATGAGCCCGGCCGGGTCCCGTGGGCTAAGACCCGGCCACCAGGCGCTTGCCTGCGAGCCCCAACCCCAGGCCTGGCTACAGGGTGGGGCCCCGGTGACGCCGATCCGGGCGACGTACGCGTCCTCATTTTAATCTCTATCATTGGGGGCTTTTGAACCGATCTTAGTCTGACCTGTCACCTAGGACCTGTTTGCCTTGGGAGACCCTACCAGGGGCATTAAGCCCCGGACAACATAGCTCCTAGGATCATTCAGGTGCTCAAACTCCTTCACCACGATAAGGTGCCGGTTCAAGGAGGAGAGATACTTGGAAACTATATTATGCCATTTCTCCTTACTTATTTCATATTCTAAATCTCTTTGCCATATCAACCTAAGATTCTCAGTATTTAGACTATGTAATTCCAATATATTTTCATGAAATATTGAAGCACTATGCATCGTACTTGGCAAATCAAAAAGGTTTTGCAACATATTAGATTGCTCTGTATTTGGGAACACACTTCGCACGCCGCTCCTTAGTTGCACATATTTCCAAAATTCACCCCTTCCCTCCAGAAGAAATTGATCCACTAGCTCCTGATTTGACTTAAAAACTGCATCCTTATATAGATTATCAATCACACATATACCATTCCTCTGCCAAGGATCCCAACAAAATGAGTGTTTACCTATCGCGGTGTGTGGGTTATCCCATATGGAAGAATACCCCTGCTGTATTGTGATTTTCCCATCAACCTATGCACCTCAGACCACACCCATTGAGAGTGCTTCAAAATGGGATAATTACCAGCAGCATCATTGATATATAATTAAATTGTGGTGCTATCACCATCTTGATAGTATTAATTTTGCCCCATAATGTGAGATTGATTATCTTCCATTCTTATTTTTCATTTCTTGAAGCAATGGCATTAGATTAATTTCTATTGTATCAGTCAGATCAGCAGTTAATTTTAATCGTAGGTATTTCATTCCCACCACGATCCATCCAATTTAAAGTTAGAGATTTCTGACTGAGCGCAAGACCTAGATACAGGCATCACCTCCAATTTCTGCCAATTAATTTCATATCCAGATATTCGAGAAAAGGTTTCAATCTTGGGATTAGAATTCCCGGGTCCGAAATAAGCAGCAAACTATCATCTGCATACAAAAACAACTTGTGTTCTGTCCCACCACCCCACACCCCTTTAATACCTGTATCTGCTCTTAGAGCTACAGCTAATGGTTCTAGAAATATGGTGAAGAGCAGCGGACTCAATGGGTCCCCCTGTTTCTGGCCTCTCATGAGGCCAAAGAAGGGAGTTTCCAGGCCATTAGTTAGAACAGATGCCTTAGGGCACAAGTAAATAATCTTTATCCATTTTATGATTCCACATCGTGGTTATCAACCGTGGCGGTTACCATTGTAATTGAAACTTAAACGGTAACCTTCACCATCAGGAATTTTACCATGATTTACCATAACACCGGTTAACCACTATATCCCTAATGGAGACACTGCACGTAGTCGCTATCAGACTAACTACTATGAGGCTGTCGAGACGGAAACGCTCTTCAGTGTAAACGCACATTTTTTGCATCATTTTGGCCGATCGTCCACATGGATCCTGTAAACGCAGCACCTGAAAACGCACTTTTTTGAAACCGGGTCTTAGGGTGGAAAAATCCGAAACCGCTGCACTTGCATTCTCGTGTGGACGGCGAATCCGCATACTTTCCAACACGATGACATCACCCCACCCCTCGACTTCTTGCCTCCGATATCTGAACCCCACAACGTCTCATAACAACAACAGCAATGGTGGACTACATGCTTGTGTTTGTGCTGCAGAAGATATTGGGCCTTTCTTGCAACTTACTCGCCTTGTAGTCAAACGTGAGTTGCAGCAGCAGTTCGACCTTATTATCGGTCCACACAAACAATTCTGGTTTCCTTGCACTAGCCATTTTCATCACCGTTTTTGGTGAATTTTAAGCATCACCTATAGGCCTGGAATATGAACTACAATGTTTTCGGTCGTTTTCAGTGGATCCGTCTCGACGCAAATATCATTGAAATGATGTGGAGGAAGATGGAGGAAAAAAGATTGTTTTCGTACGTGTGGATGAGCCTTATGTCACATCACAAAACAGTAATAATGTCAGGCTTGGGTGAGAAAGAGGACTCAGATGCAGTATGGCAGAAGTATAGTCAAGTTTTATTGATCTGAATTTATGACTCTCTTGAATGAATGAAAAAACAAAAGCTATGAAATTCTGAGAGACGTACAAGACAAACAACATGGAACACAGAGAAACGAAAAACGCTCCCGCAGGAGGAAAACCTACACTGTGCTGGAATCAAAAAATAAAGTATGAAATTTACAACAAAAATTCTCTCCGAAGAGGAAGCACGATGGCTATGAAAATTATCTGCTCTATCGTATGAAAAATTATCAACAAAAATTCACTCACTAGGAGGAGAACCAAAAGGGCTAGAAAATCTCAAAATGCAAACAAAACCTTAACCAGAAAAATACAACTTAAATTCACTCTTCTAGAGAGGACAAAAATACAGATAAATAAAACAATAACAATACTTATCAAATACGAGGATCAACACTGTGGATTCAAGGGCTTTGGTACACGACATGAAGACAAAATACTTTGGCGACGCAGACAGGGGAAGACAAAGACTTTATACACATGAGGAAGGGGAGCACAGGTGGAAACAATCAGGAATTAGGGATGACGTCAGACCGGGGACACAAGAGGAAGGGCAAGTGACCTGAAACGAGAGGAGAGTTATTTTCAAAATAAAACATGAAATTCACGAGACAGATTCCAAGACAAGACAACCTCACCGCGGTGTGACAAATAAACTATCAATGCTTTCAGGTGTGAAATGAGAAATAATCCATCTGAGGAGATGTGGTAAAGCTTCAGCTACGTTTTCATGTAGCTAGTGCTAATGTCCACCTCAGTCAGCTAACTTTAGTTTACAACTTAAGCCCAGCTAGAGCTAGCACATAGGGAGGTATGTGCTTGATTGAACATCGTAAACACTCCCAATATCCTTGACTTCTTAAATCCACCTAGATGAATGTATCTTAATGGGAGACATTTCACTAGACCTTTTAACACAGCGTCTCCACATTATCTCCAGAGCGGTGGTTTGCCAATTCTCTGCTGATGGTTATTTACATAGAGCGAAGCATGTCTGCCATACTGCCGTGTAATTCACACAGAAAGCCGGCGCTGCAGCTCCTAAAGAGGCGTGACGGTACACATCATGATGATGACGTCTGTGTTTCCCAGGTGTCCCCCCTGTCAATCTAAACCCATGACAGTTTATAACCATATGGATGCTGTTATGATGTGTAGTGATTGAGATACTGACCCACCAAACATCCTGGAAAGTGACAAAGTTACGTTTTTCACGCTTAAGTACGTAATTACATGATCACCAGTAAACAGGACACTGTCTGACTCCCTCACTCGCGGGGACGGCGGCTGTTTTCTGGGGGAAAGTTCCCTGAAGTCTCGGACGGAAGGGCTGCCGGTTGCGGTGATTTATTTTCATCACAAACGCTCAGTGAGTTAAAGTCGGAGTCGCCTCACTTCAGCACCTTTGTGTTGAACAGCTCTGCATGCTGTTTCACGGAGGGCGGTAACTCCTGTTTTCGTTTGCCTATGGTGCCAACCAGGCTAATCTTCTTTACCTGTAAGGCAGTGGCAGGTTTTAGGGGTGTGAAGAAATTGTCTGTGGTGATGTTTCTTCCCTTCCCCAGGAATGGTTCCGCCCGTCTCAGCACCACACTCTCTCCCACGAGCCAACTTGCGCTCCATGTCTCCTCCTTCCCCAGATACAGAGACCCGTTCAGCATGTATTTGGAATCTGCAGCCAACCACAATTTGATGCTGAATTTATCGGGCTTATTCCCCATATATTGGGTGAACTTCCAGCGGGCCTTTGTGTTCTGGATGAACCGGTCCCAAGTGGTCCACACCAGGGCAAACTTGTCGTCCTGCAGACACACACATCGTTTCCTTCATCATTTCATCAAACTTGATGCAGTGTCTCTGAGTGCGATGTGTCTAGTTTATGTGCATGACTCAAATGCTGGCAGACACAGCAGTTGTAGGCAGGTATAGTGATCATGAAATCAGAATCATCTTGTCTAGAATTATTCATTCATTCATTTTTCACTTGTTTAATTTAGTTAATATGTAAAAAAAAGCTGTGTGTCCGGCTGTGTGGCCGGACACACGGCTGCTGGGTTCAGCCTCATGTCTGTCATGTCTGTCAGTACTCATGAAGCCACAGTCAGCAGCAGCTTAGCTTAGCTCAGCTTGATTATTGGATACGTAGGCTGTTGCTCAGGATGTAGAGCAAGTCGTCTCATAATTGGAAGGTTGCTGGTTCGAATCCCGGCTCACCCTGACTGCATGTCAAAGTGTCCTTGAGCAAGATACTGAACCCAAACCTTCTCTTGATGTGCTGGTCGGCACCTTGCATGGCAGCCACAGCCTTTATTTTATCACTTTTTTTAAATGAAAAATCCAAAAACATATTCATATTTTTAGATGTTTTAATGCTAGTGCTAGCTGGTTAGCATGTTAACTTCAGTAGATATGTCTTTAACAATATACAAAAGTCATAATGTCTATGACTATTATTTCTCAACTCCTGTTCTTACTTATTGCACCTTTAAGAATCCACCTGTTGGACAATAAAGCATTATTACAGGACAATACTCAGAATGAGTTCATGTGTGCTTTGATCCAAAGCAGCAGGGAAAACACAAAAATACACAATAACTGTTATTGCAAATGTTCACTGTGCAGGTGGTGCTGCACCAACAGGTGGTGTTCTTCCTGTTTACTCTTTATATCCTGCTGATCAGCCAGCTGTCTCTACACACTCAGTTTTAATTAACACGACTGTTAGCATGTAGGACGAGCTGCAGTACGAGCTGGAGGAGGAGGAGGAGGAGGAGGAGGAGGAGGAGGAACAACAGTAGCAGCTCAGCAGCCGTCTGTCCTCCATCAACACACACACACTAATGTTCACACTGAGACAAAGAACACACACACAGCAGTAGGTCGACATCGTGCTGCAACACACGCCAAGTCCTTCTGTCATCACACACACACACAGACTTCACATTCTGTTCTTGTTTTTGTGTTTGAATCATTGTTTACTGAGTTGTGTGTGTGTGTGTGTGTGTCTGTGTGTGGTACCATGGTGGTGTTTGTGTCTTTATGCTTGCTCTTTCACTCATTCTTCTCCTACAGTTTTGTTTTAGTTTGGTGATGCTGGAGGACTTTAATTCTCCAAAAATACACACTGACCTTTAAACATGACTGGAACAGATTTGTGTTTGTGTCTCTGCACAGCAGAACAAACGTGACCCAAATGTAATGTAGGAATAATGTGTCATTACATTTTAATCATGACGCTTTATTTATGTTCTGTGCTACCTTAAAATCGTGACTATTTTATTCTAATAATGCTCCATAAAACTGACAGGTAATGTGAGAAGACGCTTGTGACAGTCTGAGTTTCAGCGCCCTCCTGTGGCTCCTCCCCCCACAGTCACTGTAATAAATGACTGAACATGTTCATTTATGTTGATGAAGGTTGTCAGTCATCCAGGTCATGGTGATTAAATACATCACTTTGAATGTTTCTTGAAATCAGGGTTAGATTCTCAGTCAGCTCCGTGTGTTCTTCTGCTGTCTCAAGTATCCTGGAACATAAGAGGCGTTTTGTCAACAGCCTGGTCAGAATTTATCTCTGCACACTGCACCAGTTCCGGAAGTTCTAGGAAAGTGTTGGTTGAATGACCAGAATTCAGCTGGTAAAAGCCTCATAATGACTCTGAAGTGCAGTGAACGCTCTGCAGGACCCTCAACCTGGACACACCTGGTGTGAAAGTGCTGCTGTCACACAGGTAGCTTCTGAAGGTCTCCAGTGACATCACGCTGTCACACACTTCTGTACGCTTTGTCACCAGTTCCTGGTCCAAGTTCGTCCAGTTCTGCTCGACCTGAACTGTGCGCCTCTGCCGCCTTGCAGCCAAGCAACATTCAAACCATCTTCGGCTCAACTCCCATGTTGGCACTGTCAGCATGTATTTACTCTTGTGTGTATGTGTGTGTCTGAATGTAACATACACACTCGGTGAGCTGTTCATAATGAGATTTGGATGTAAAAAGTTGAACCCTTCTCTCCTCCAGTGTGTTGTGAGGGGAGGCAGAAACCAGCCGTGAGACAAACCTGCTCCAACAGTTTAATTCAACATGTTCTGTTTCCAGGTTCTGAATGTTGTGTACAGGAAGTGCTCCTCCTACTGCACGCTGGTGTCTGACTCCATCATCAGAGATAAGCCTCCTCCTCCTCCCCCACATTAACCCTGTCTCCCCCCTCACCTCATGCCTGTACAGGAAGAACTCCCCCTACAGGACACTGGAGCCGGTGCGCCCCCCAGTGGTACCAAACGATTACGTGTCCAGCCCCACCAGAAACAATATGGCCACAGGACAGCTTCCCAGTCCGGCCCGCACCGCTACCCTGAACCATCGCCCCCGAACATACAGGTAGCCGGGTCGGTGGCGTGTAATCATGGCTGCCACAGCGAGAGCTTCACCATCTGCTCTCACAGAGCACAGACATACCTTATATACATGTTACATGTATGTTACGTGTGTTACGTGTGTGTGTTCCTCTGTAGAGTTTACAGAGAGGCTGATGTTCAACACATCCATATGTGTGGTTGGACTGCAGGGTTCTAAATGACAAACATGACGTTAATGATGACGTGTCATGGCCGCTGATCAGATGAATGTCCTCCAGACTGATGGATGTGTTGAAGATACAGTTTGAACGAACCGCAGAACAGACTCGTCCTGTCAGCTTTACTTCATGCTTCCGTTCTCTGTGTTTCTGATCTAAATGATTCCACAAACTGACTGAACATTTGCCTTGTGACAGGAAGACACTCTTTGCTCATGTTCAATGTGTTCAGTACTTTACAGAAATGAATCATTTAATGATGTAGAGAGTCTTTGAGATGAGTCCAGGTGTTAGTTGCCTCTCTCACGTTTGTGCATTTAAACATGAAGCTGAAGACAGTTAGCCTAGCATTAGCATACAGACTGGAAGTTCTTGTAAATGTTTAAGTAGACTGAGTTTAGTTAATCTGTCTGTAAATCTTTGCTCTGAGTTGTCACGTTTCCTCATCACGTCCTTCTGCTCTGACTGTTTCCTCTGTGATTCATCCAGCACTGATCAATGAAACACTGATTCATTCTTCCAATCAGATTCAATACTTGAAGCATTTTTCTATTAACCTCTGATGGACCAGATGTTAGTTTGTCTGAGAAGAAGTTCAGTGTGTATTTGTATTAGCGTCCAGATGTTTTAATGTCTCACCACAGCTGGTTGAACACAGAGGACTCTCATGCTCACAGCATCCACTAACTTCCTCCCTGACTCCTCCTCAGTCTGCAGCTGCTGTTCCTCTGCCTGTTCGGGCTGGTCGGTGCTCTGGATGAAAAAGATGGCAAATATGAAATTGTTGAAATGTTAACCAACAATTGACAGTGTTTCAAAAGTTTAATGAGCATCTGCTGCAGCTCAGTCTGATAACAAACTCAATGAGTTTGGGATCTGAACATGAATGAACAATATTACATCATCTCAGCCATCCAATCACAGCTCTGCTACGGGACAGGTGTAGAATCTTTCTCATCCAGTCACCACCTCTGTCTGCGCCTGCAGCTTTCAGCCAATCAGATTCAGCGTCTGTAGTTTGTCATTGTTTCATTGCTTCTGTGCCAACATCACTAACCAACTCGCTCTGCTTTTACTCTGAAGGGCCTCTACAGGAAGCTGACTTCCTGTCTGTCCCTCTGTCCTCATTTCCTGCTCGTCGGTCCTCACGTTGTTTACAAAAAGCATAAAGGGCAAAAAAATCATTCTGTGAAAAAATGTGTATACTTTAATTTGTAACTGGGGTGTGTGTGTGTGTGTGTGTGTGTGTGTGTGTGTGTGTGTGCGCGCAGTGGCAGTAGTGGAGGCAGTCACCCCAGCAGCAGTAGTCGCAGCAGCAGCAGGGAGAACAGTGGCAGCAACAGTGTGGGTGTTCCCATCGCCGTGCCAACACCCTCGCCACCCTCCACCTTCCCAGGTACCACGCAAACACACACACACACACACACACACACACCTCTTCACTGAGATAATTATGAACCTGTAGTTTCCATACTACCTCCTGAACTTTCCTTCTTTCCTTTTTTCCTTATTTCCTTCCTTGTTTCCTTGAAGTCTCTCCAACGGCTGGGTCCTCCTCCACTGCTCCTAACTCCTCCCCTTCTCCCTCTCCCACTCCCTCCTCCTTCTCCTCGTCCTCCTCCACCACTACTTTAACACAACCAAACGCACCCTTTCAGCCTCACTCCCCCTCCAAACCTGCTGACTCATCTCTGCAATCAAACGTACCCACCACCACACCCACAACCTCTAACCCCGCCCCCAGCTCCGCTGACATCCAGTCAGGTGTTTCGCTTGGTGAAGCTTCTCCTTCCCTTTCTTTTGCACCTCCTCCCCCACTCTCCTCCTCCTCCTCTTCCTCATCACCTGCTGAAGGTGAGTTCCTCCAACAGCCAATCACCTCCATCTCTAACCTCCAATGCCTCCATCTGTCTCTTCCATCTTTGTCCTCCACTCTGTCACCTCCATCTCTACCATCCATCACCTCTGTCACCTCCTTCTCTACCATCCATCACCTCTGTCACCTCCGTCTCTACCATCCATCACCTCTGTCACCTCCGTCTCTACCATCCATCACCTCTGTCACCTCCTTCTCTACCATCCATCACCTCTGTCACCTCCTTCTCTACCATCCATCACCTCTGTCACCTCCTTCTCTACCATCCATCACCTCTGTCACCTCCATCTCTACCATCCATCACCTCTGCCACCTCCATCTCTACCATCCATCACCTCTGTCACCTCCATCTCTACCATCCATCACCTCTGTCACCTCCTTCTCTACCATCCATCACCTCTGTCACCTCCTTCTCTACCATCCATCACCTCTGTCACCTCCGTCTCTACCATCCATCACCTCTGTCACCTCCATCTCTACCATCCATCACCTCTGTCACCTCCTTCTCTACCATCCATCACCTCTGTCACCTCCTTCTCTACCATCCATCACCTCTGTCACCTCCATCTTTACCATCCATCACCTCTACCACCTCCATCTCTAACATCCATCACCTCTGCCACCTCCATCTCTACCATCCATCACCTCTGTCACCTCCATCTCTACCATCCATCACCTCTGCCACCTCCATCTCTACCATCCATCACCTCTGTCACCTCCATCTCTACCATCCATCACCTCTGTCACCTCCTTCTCTACCATCCATCACCTCTGTCACCTCCGTCTCTACCATCCATCACCTCTGCCACCTCCATCTCTACCATCCATCACCTCTACCACCTCCATCTCTACCATCCATCACCTCTGCCACCTCCATCTCTACCATCCATCACCTCTGCCACCTCCATCTCTACCATCCATCACCTCTGTCACCTCCATCTCTACCATCCATCACCTCTGCCACCTCCATCTCTACCATCCATCACCTCTGTCACCTCCATCTCTACCATCCATCACCTCTGCCACCTCCATCTCTACCATCCATCACCTCTGTCACCTCCATCTCTAACATCCATCACCTCTGCCACCTCCATCTCTGTCCTCCATCCTTACAGAGACTGAATGGTGCAGCTGTAGTATTTCAGTGTGCCACTGTCAGATAAACTCTGAGAACATTCAGTCTTTTTCTTTCACTTTTAATCTTCTTCATTAAATGTGTCCGGTTGTAGTGAACTGGTCTCAGGTCCAGAACCGGTCCACTAACATGATGTCCGACCTGGCTCCTCTGTGCCGTCTCAGGTCCCATCGTCCCTCAGTTCTACAGTATGAACCGTCCTCAGCCTCGACAGCAGACTCCCCAGGTTGGGGGATCCTTGCCCTACCGCCGCCCCCCCTCTGTGACTGGTCAGCCAATCATCACACAGAACAACCAGGTCAATGGAGGTCCCTACTTCAATCAGAGCCCAGGTAGGAAACAGCACCACCTGCTGGAGGGTGGTGGTCCACATGAGAGCGCTGTTCATCTGTGTTGATGGTTTGTTGTTAAAAGTTGACAAGTTGTTCAGCTGCACGTCTGTAAATAATGTAGCTGTAAGGTTTTATAAACGGATTCATTTTCAATATATCCAACAATCAGCTGATTTATTGTAGTGATCTTTGACTTTTCATCAGATTAAGATCTCATTCTGATCATCAGTGTCATTAAAATGGATGTGTGTTTGTGTGTGTGTGTGTGTGTGTGTGTGTGTGTGTGTGTGTGTGTTGTCAGCCTCCCCCCCTCCTCCCTCCCTCCTCCAGTTCAGTCCTCAGCTTCCTCTGATGGGCTTCGTCGCTCGTGTTCAGGAGTCCAGTGAGTCAAACAGACAGTTTTTAATCAACATCTTTGTGTGTGAGAGTGTTTCTGATTGGAGAATCTTTCCCCGCCAGTCTCAGATGTCCCTCCTCCTCTTCAACCACCTGCTGAGAACCAATCAGGGCCCGAGGAGCATGTGTCATCCCCTCAGCCCGTGGAGGATGGACATGAGGAGGAGGACTCAGCGGTGGTGGAGTACAATGACCCATACGCTGAAGAAGACCCCCCGTGGGCCCCCAGGAACTACCTGGAGAAAGGTGAGCTACGGAGATACAACAGTGTCAAAAAAGTTGACTGACCAACAACAAGCTGTCTGACGGAGCAGCAGGTTATCTGTGGTCATCAGCCGTGGTGGAAGAAGTTCTCTGATCTACTCAGATTACTGTTAATATTACTGTGCATCTGTCGCCCCCCAGTGGTGGCCATCTACGACTACACTGCAGACAAAGAGGACGAGCTGTCGTTCCAGGAGGGAGCCATCATCTATGTAATCAAGAAGAACGAGGACGGCTGGTACGAGGGAGTGATGAGCGCCACCACCGGACTGTTCCCCGGGAACTACGTTGAGTCCATCATGCACTACGCCGACTGACACCGGGACAGAGTCTGGACCAGGAGGGAACAGACGACTGGGTCCACGTCTGTTTAAGATTCATACTAACCAATCACAGGCCAGGAGAGTGCCTGAGAACAGAAGTCACTAATGTTGTATTGTGTAGTTTGTTGGACAGATCTGTGAGTGAGTGTGAGCATCACTTCTTGTTTATTTTACCCATAATGCCTTGCATTTAGACGCAGTAAGTTGTGTATTTGTTGGACTGAGAGGAGGTTCAGACGTCGTCATGACGTTACAGACAGGACACATTTTAAATTCAGTTTTTCTTCAGATTTCTCTTCAGTCACCTAAACGTCAGCACTTTTCATCCTCACATCAGGTTCCTCTGAAGAAAACACAATCACTTGTACACTAAAGTGTGTTCTCTCTGTGCCTCTCATGGTTGGATTTCCCTTCATTTGTTCGTTGAGATAGTCTTCAGTGTCATCATGTGTGAGTCCAGAGGAAACAGTCGTGACTGTTTCAAGAATCAAGACAAGAATCAAAATGAGCTCACTTTCACATTCTTCTTTATAAAGATGGATTCATCAGTTTTATTAATGTCCCACCTTTAATGTGAGCATCATAATTCACCAGTCACCTACACAAGTAGGGTTGTGTGTATGTGTGTGTGTGTGTGTGTGTGTGCGTGTGTGATGATGATGATGTGATGAAGCTGACGCCGGATCTGAGATGAAATCAACACTAATGATTTTTATCATCTTCATTGAAGCGACTGACAGAAGCTGTGTGTCCACTCTGAACCCTCTGGAGGAGAATCTGATTTCACAGTAGTGATTACTGACGACTGAATCTTCTCAGTGATCTCTTCTGTCAGTGTCATCAGTCCAGCCGTCTTCTGTTAGCTGCAGCTTGTCAGATGTTTTAACTTGTGACCAAACTGACCACTACACTCTGAAGGTACCACTTCAGATATTTTTTTTAATTTAATTTTTTTTTTACCTGACCTTCCTCCTCCGCACATGACCTTTGACCTTTGCCTTAAATACCCTCGACCTTCCTACTTGTTCTGGAGCCTTATCTTCATCTCCTCTGTGTATGAAGTGACAAAGAGATTTAAAGAAGGAATAAAGACTAAGAGTGCTGAAGGCTTCCCACTCTTCAGACTACGTCTACAGTAACTGTGAGACTCAGTGGAGGTGAAGGAAAGTGAAGTTTTTATTAGTTGATGAAGTGACGTCGTCCTGTTGTTGTGCCATAAATCTTCATCAGCAGTTTCCTCTGAGGTGAACTGTGTAATGTGAGTCTGTTTTGAGATAGTTTAGTGGAGCTGAAGAGTTTCACCACGAGGACTGAAGACAACAGATGATTTCAACACTCACTGGTGTCCCAGAGTTCAGCTAACAGACATCAGTGTTTAATGTCCAACTCCAGCAGTTTAGTTTTCTGACGGTTCAACGTGAGGCCTCCTGCTGATGGCTCAGTCTCAGACTCACGCTGTTGTTTGTAATTCTGTTCAAGCTGCCTGTGGAGTTTTTCACCACCGGTTACTCTAAGGATCAATATGTTTATGTGCATCTTTGTTGCACAACGACACATAGCTGCTTATTCACCGATCCACTGTCTCCAACAGTCTGCCAGCTAATGAACACAGACGTAGTTTATCTGCTCAGATTTTATTGTGTTCTGATGAGAAACACTGAACAGAACTGTTCTGTTTTCAAGAAAACTCCACAGGGCTGCTTTAGAACTGTGTTGATGACCAAACCTGCTGAACTGAAGACATTCACATCAGTCCCATCACTGCTCATATGCTAACAAGCTAAGCTAGCACAGTGGACATGTACATGTCACTGATCCTGCGTTCAGTTTGATGAGGACGACGAGGATCAGAGCAGATGAGGTGACGTGTTCAGCAGTAAACTGAGACGGTCTCATCTCTGTTCAGTCCTCGTGGGGTCTCTGCCTCAGTCTGTCCTGTAGTGTAGTGAAGTGGACCGAGCCGAGCCACCGGCTGGAGTCTTTGGACTTGTTGCCAGTGTTAAAGTTTACAGTGTGTCTGCCTGCATGCCTGATATATAAATGACAGTGTATTCAGTGTTCATATTCTGTACTTATATTTTTATGATATTTTCACCAACTTGCATTTCTTTCCTTCTGTCTGTCAGCTGGAGCTGTTTCTGTTGTAATAGCCCTTTAAAAGACTCCAGACTGACACTCAGACAGATGGATGATATCTGTGCCATATATCCAGGTGTTGTACTGTGTGTGTGTGTGTGTGTGTGTGTGTGTGTGTGTGTGTGTGTGTGTGTGTGTGTGTGTGTGTGGACTCTTGTTGTGATTTTGGACCTGAGAACAGTGTTTCCTTGTTTGCAGTGATATTTACACAAAAACCAGAGTGTGACAGAAGTTTTACTCACATGTCATGAAACAGTTTTTTCTCGTAAACAACCTTCAACAACTGATGTTTAATCATGAAGAGCTGGTTTTGATCTGATGCTGAGAGCGGTCCACTTTACATTTGACACTTTTATTAAAGAGAATTGTTAATTAATAAGAGTTATTTCTGTAAGGTGACTCATTAACGACGAGTGGAGATCCCATCCACTCGTCTGAGTCTGAAACAAGAAGATCATTCTGACTCCCAGCTACAGCACTCTGATTGGCTCAGTCGTTGATCTGAATCTGTGAACTTTTGATGAAGTGTGGATCATCAGTGTGACTCTGAGGTTTCAAGTCCGAGTCTGTAAATGTTGGCACACTCTGGTCTTTGTCCTGCCAGCAGTGTCCCTTTAAACAGTGAGATGATCTGTGAACGGGACAAACGGCTTCTCTCAGGCTGATTTTACCAGGAACCTTCTTCATCTTTCTCCCTGCAGACACGTTTAAAGATCAGAGTCTGTTTCTGAAACTTGGCGTTGTGCACAAACATATTGAAGTCCAAGAGATCTCATGTGAAACCTCCTGCTTCTCTTCAGCAGTACGGGGAGTTCAGGTTGTAACTAATCAGAAAATGTGATTTTTTAGTTCTTTGAGTTTTTAATTCCACCTTTATTGTGACTGAAGCGTCAACATGTGAAGCTCAGTCAGACTTCCTCTCAGCTGACCAGCTGCAGGTCATTCCTGGCAGAACGTGACGTCTGGAGAGACTCTCTGCCTCCAAAGTGGAACAAAACTCAAAGCACATCGCTCTTTTGTAAGAAAGAAACAAGTGAAAGTAAATGTTTTAACAGTGTGTCTTTGTTATTGGCTCTTATTTCAACTCACAGCACTCTCTCAAAGCCTCATGGGAAGTTTAGTTGATGAGTGTCAACACATCTGATCAGTCTTTTAAAGTGAGGTTGTGATGACATCAGAAGTTTAAACTCTGATACAAAACTAATAAAAGGTGATCCTCGATAACTCTATGATACCACGACAATATCCTTCACACACAAAACAGGCTTTTTTTGTGATAATGTTAAATCTGACAGAACAGGAAGTGTTTAAAAAAAATATTTATTAGATTGTGGGCTGGAAAAACTGTTTCACCTCGCTGACACTGTTAACCTACATGTACTTCATTTACTGGAGAAATGCCACTTCAAAAATGACTCAATAAACAAGGAGTACAACGTGTTTCCTGCAAGTAATAAATGAAAATATCTGCCAATATAAGAAGTGAAAATGTAGTGAAGTTTAATGAGACATTTCTGACGAGAAATGAGACAGATACAGGCAACTCCAATGATTTTTGCAGAATATCCTGTAGATCTCAAAATTAATTATTTATAAGACTAAAATGTGTTTAAATGCTTTAAAACAAAATAAAAAATAAAAATTGCATACTTAATTCAATAATTACTAGCAAACAAGGTCAAATTTCCTTTGGAATTAATAATTATCTATCAAGTTTATCATCTATTAAAGCTCTTTTTCAAAAACGTTTTTTAAACTATATAATATGTATAATATTTTAACTCATTTAATTCAAATCATTATATTACACAGTCTCAAACAAGGCGGTTGAAACAACTGAACATCTTTTTTTAAAGTTAATTTATCACAAAAGACTCAATAATACTAATAGTAATTATAGTAATAATAATAATTAGAGGAAGAGTAATAATAATAATAATAATAATAATAATTAAAGCTGCGAGCAGCGTTGGTCGGGCCCTCGCAGTCCACGCACCTCGGGGCATGCTGCCGTCAGGGCTTCCGCACGCAACGCCTCGAAGAAGCCGTTTCTTTATAATTTGGTGGCCTGCTCTCGCTGGTATTAAGTAATGAACGCTGAAGACAGAAAAAAGAGCGTGTACTGCTGCACGATTCCCCAGACAAAGACTGAGATGACGGTCCGCTTCTGGAGCTGGCTGACGAAAATGTCCACATGAGGCATGATGCAATGAAATAGTTTAGGGAAGAAGCTGAAAGTATCATCGTCCAGTAGCTGAAGAGAATTTTTTCTCCAGTTCTTCCAGCTGCTCTACACTCTGGCGATGATGTTACGCACTCTAGCTCACGCAATACACACCCATTATAAAATCAGAAGAAGGCCTAAAAATCCGTAAAACTAAAACTGTGATGGTTTGGAAACCGTAAGAGATTTTTAAAAACTGAATACTTGCCCAACAGTTCAAGGTCTTCCGACTCTTTAAAAGGTGGAATGGTATCTGTAGCTCAAAGCATGAAGCACAAGAAGAGGTTGAAAGTCGATGAGTTTTGAAGAGGATTTTAAGTTTTTCCCATTTCCTTTCCATTCAAACTGATCAGACTGCGACCAGATCGCCATCTATTGGCCGATTTGCACCAAATTTTACACAGTGCCTCATCAGTCCATGGAACACAATTATGAACATTTACGTGATAATCAGACCGTATTTTGTTTAGATGTGCAAGATTGTCTGCTTTCAACACAATATGCAGGAATTTTGTTGCAGGTTCCCTGCTCGGGCCCTAATAAAGAATCGCTTCAAAAACAATAGGGTCCTCGCAGGTTCCCTGCTCGGGCCCTAATAAAGAATCCATGGCGGGACTCAAACCCAGAGCAGAAGCAAAGCCTCCATTCACATCCTGCTCTACCACCTGAGCTAAACACCATTATGAGTTCACACTGGATGAATAAACACAATGAGTCCCGCCCACAGACTTTCTGACGAATGCAGGTGGAGCGCGCCGAAAAGGGGCGGTCTCGCTCGTTTCCCGCGTGAAATTAGTGGATTTCCCTCCAAAACTGTAGATGTGTATTTAAATAGCTGTTGGATCGTCACTCTGGTTCCAGCGGCTCTACTCTGAGGACACGAATACGGTCAGTAAACTCTTCTGTACGAATCTGCTTTATGTGTGTGCTTACCTGCTCAGTTCAGGTGTGTTCATGTCTGTGTGGGAGTTGTATAGATCTCAGGTGATTAGCCCAGGTGATGTTCCTTTATATCAAAGAGCTCCACATTGCAAAGTAACCTCCATGTTGTCTCAGCCTAGTGCCGGTTAAAATGGAGCCAGCCTCCCTCTCATGTCGGTCAGATTTGTTTTTGCCTCAAATGTTTCTGAAATAACTCTGAACACGAAACTGTAGACGTCTCGTGTAACTGTTTAGTGTTGAGATAAATTCGGCTGGAACATAATTCTGTAATTACATCCATTTAAACGCGCCGCGGACTGTATGTTTTGCCCAATGCACCAAACTCCATTGTGATTTTGGCCGTTTTATATCTGCGGTGTTTATTACATGAACACTGCACAGTTAAGTAAATTTGGGTCACTGTCTCAGAACAAGTCGCTAGTTTCGTTAAATTCGGCTTGAAGTATTATTTATTTATTTATTATTTTAAACGGCATGAACGCTGGTTAGCTAACGTTTACTGGTCAGTTTAAGTCAGTGGTTATGTTAGCTAGCTGAGTTTAAATTTGTTGGAGATGCAATGCAAGGTTTGGAAACATGTTACCAGCGGCTCAGCTGCTTTATTAACGGGCTACTGACACTATAATGAGCTTATAAAGACGTCTGGGTCATTTCATCGTTGTGTTTTTACAGACGGGTTTGCATGTTAGCTAAGGTGTGTGTCTGTTGGAGAGTGTTAGCATGACGCCATTATCGTGCTGTGTAATGTTAGCTTGTTAATACTAGCATCTTTACAGCTGAATATCTGAGTACAGCACAGTTAGCTAACAGGCTCCAGGTGCTCAATAATGTCTCAGTATGTTAGTATGTCAGCATCTAGAAGGTCATTTTGAGCAGCTAAAGTAGTTTATACACAAAATAAGCAGCCTCATTGTAGCTGCACAGCATGTATTCAGTGTGTTTGTCTCAGTTTTGGTTTAATGTGTTACTGCAATCACTGCACTGTGTGTCAAAAGATAGACTTTGAAATCATATTACTCGTGTATAAAGCTCTTAATGTTCTCAGAACTTATTACATTTGGTTTACATTTGTTTTACCTTTAAAAAACACATTTATTAAATCAGATGAAAGTAGATTTTATAGTGCAGAGTGATGTGAGACTCCTGAGGTGATGTCATGCACGTGGTCACAGACCGCTATATCATTCTTTATTATGAAATGATAATCCTGTAAGAAATCCCATTTTGCCAGATGTGTCTATACTCTGTCCATACATCTTTTTTCTGCTTACAATCAGAATATGTGTATACACACAGACATATATGCATGTAGTCATCATGTTATACTAAATTACCTCCTCCTCTCTCCAGGTGAACAGTGGGACTTGTCTTCAGCTTCAGGTGGAACAGCTCTGACCTGTATGGTGATCAGACCCGGAGAGGAGACACACCTGGTCCAACCAGGTCAGTGCAATATAGGTGCAAAAATTAGAGGCAGAAAGTGTGAGTTTTGTCAATTTCTGCTCATTAATACTCTATGATCAGTAAATGATTTTAGAGGATAGTCGAGTCTCATTCACAGGTCGTTGAATACCGACAGTTTGGGTTGGCAGAAGCCATGACAGTGTCACTGTTGGGACACTAGTCTCTCTCCCTCTTTTTCTGTTTGTCTTTAAAAAAGCTAATTAAAAAGGCAAACAAATTTGCAAGCAAGCAATGTACAGGTTAGTTCAATGGGGAATAAAAGAAGGAAGTCATAGTATTTTAATATTTACTAAGTGCGATATTGTAGCCAGCTGGCATTGTTTCAGTTTAACGAACACCTGCATTTATATATATTATGAATTATATAATTATATTTTATTTAACATGTATATCTACACTGTTCAGCCACAACATTAAAACAACTGACAAGTGAAGTGAGCATTGATCATCTTGTTACAATCAAATGTTCTGCTGGGAAACTTTGAGTTCTGTCATTTCTGTGGATTCTCTTTGATAAACACAGCCACCCAAACACCGTTCAGACCAACTGCACCCCCTCATGGCAAAGAACCCAAGGCCTCAAACTGGTCTTCTCATTGTCCAGATCCCACTTCAGCTGAGCATCTGCTGGATGCGCCAGAACCAACTCCAATCCATGTTGGGGCCCCCATGGATCGGTCTTGGCTCTGACTGCATCCAGTGGAAGCTCAGCTGGATTGAGATCTGGGGAATCTGGAGGTCATGTTGACACCTTGAGCTCTTTCCCACGTTCCTCGGGTCGTTCCTGAGCAGTTTTTGCAGCATTGCAGGCGCGTTGTCCTGCAGGGGGCGCACTGCCACCAAGGAGTGCTGCTGCCATGAGGGCGTGTACTTGGTCTGCAGCTGTGTTTGGGTGACTGGTGTTTGTCAAAGAGACATCCACACGAATGCTGGGACCCATAGTTTCACAGCCGAACATGGCATTGGAACAAAATCATCCATGTTATTTATTTCACCTGTCACTGTTATAATGATATGACTCTCAGTGTATACACATGTTAAATACCCTATCTATGTCTAAAATATCTATATGTCTATATTTCCTCTCAGTAAATCAAAATCTGATTGACCTGATTTGATTTGATAAAGCAAAACCTGTTTGAAATACTTGTACTTCCTTTGAACCCTGTTGGTTTTGAGCTGGGACTTTTACATTTAAATGGACAGCTTCATTTATGTAGATTCATCACTAACATTAGCCTCGGCGTATTCCCCTAGCAGGCCACTAATAAGGATCCTATTCAGTTTCTGACGTGCAGCTGTGTGGTGGTGAAGTTTTTGGTTTAGAAGCGGTTCTTGTGGTCACATTCATGGTAGAGGTGCAGCAAACTGAGCTGTAAACACCAGCAGAATGACCGGAGACATGTTAATTTTTGGTGGCTTGTGTAAGGTTTGTTAGCAGTAGCATTCTTATTCATGGTAGAAGTGCAGCGGATTGAGAGCTACGACACCAGCAGAACTGAGCTGAGACGTGTTGTTTTGGAGGCCTTGTGGTGTAGCGCTTTCTGGGGACAAAAGTTCAGTAAGAGCAGTCCCGTTGTTAGTGGTCTGCCAGGCTTACCTGGTGTTATTGTAATTTATAGTTTAACTTGGCCAGACTTCAGCTATCTTCAATGGCAAATGCCCGAGTGCAGTCCATCGGAGCTGTAAGCAGTGTTTTCCATGAATGGCAGTAGTCAGGCCTTTGATCAGTTGCTGGTATTGGTAATAGCGTATCTTACGAGCCCTCGTGCGATCCCGCCAACTTACAGGTCCCTCATGTCCAGAAACCTATGGTTGGTAGAAGCGTGCACATAGTGTGCGTGTTTAGCTTGGGCTTCGGCCTGGCTAGGGACATGCTCAGGGCCACGGTAGAAGCTAGCCTGACGCCACTAAAGCGGCTTGGATCTCTGCCCTCAACTGTCCATGACGATTTCCCTCGCGAGTTCAGTGTGTATGGGCGCGATGCCTTTGCTTGAAGATAGTGTTGAACATCTGTGATAAAACTAAATGAAAACAATTGCAGGAATTCATTTTCTTTGCAACTGTGTGCAACAGCATCCTGCTTGATAACACCAAGCAGAGATCATTACAAAGCTGTTACAGGGCCCTCGGCCTTAATGCCCAGCAGACCACTGATAATGATCTGAATGTGTTGTGGTGACATTTTTTCTTTGGAAGCAGTTGTTGTTGTTGTTGTCATGTTAATGGTAGAGATGTAGTGAAATGATAGCTACAGATACTTTGAGTGGTTGTTAATTTGTCTGAGTACTTCTGAGTGTATTGAAGGTTTGTTTTTAGTTCTTGTACATGTGCACTTGAGCGCGCAACTGTGTGCTCAGAGAGTGCTTGATGAGCTTTATGAAACCTTTGGAGTTGTCTTGTGAACTCATAGCTACAAACAGCTTGAGCGGTTGTTAGTTATTTTGCACCCTTCTGAGTGTATTGAAGGTTTGTTTTTAGTTCTTGTACATGTGCACTTGAGCGCGCAACTGTGTGCTCAGAGAGTGCTTGATGAGCTTTATGAAACCTTTGGAGTTGTCTTGTGAACTCATAGCTACAAACAGCTTGAGCGGTTGTTAGTTATTTTGCACCCTTCGGAGTGTATTGAAGGTTTGTTTTTAGTTCTTGTACATCTGCACTTGAGTGCACAACTGTGTGCTCAGAGAGTGCTTGATGAGCTTTATGAACCCTCGGAAGTTGTTGTTCTGCTGGCGAAAACATCGTGGTATGAAGCTTTTCAGGCTAACATTGTTAGCTAAACGATGTTGAGTGCCATAAGCTACAATAGCCAGTTCGCCACTGTAGAGTTCCAGGCACCAAAGTTCAGTAATAGCAATCCAGTTGTTTGTGGTCAGGCTTGTGTGAACTGACCAACCAGACCAGACTTAAGTCCCACCTCAAAACCCATAGGATTCAAGGAGAGTTTTTACAGCCACTGGATAATCACAAAAAATGTATATAAAAAATGTATCTTGAAATAAAATGTAATTGAAAATACATGTCTTCTCACTGTTAACAACTTGACTCTCTATGAGTCCTGTTAATAGCTCACAAAGTGCGTTATTTGACGACCTGAGAATGAGACTCAAAAAGCAGCTGTCTTTGTACAGAATTGCTTTATAAGTATGCCGGCATCATGCAATATATCAATTAATTAATAATTGTCCTCCATAATGCAGGACACTGGCTTGTCTCACATGGCCTCTCTAAGATCTCAACTTTCTGCTTTTAATGCTGATTAACTTAATCTATAATAATATATCATGTTTCATCAGCAAATGTTTAATATTGATATGAATCGACAAAGTAACTAGTAACTAAAGCTGTCAGACAAAGTACTGTGAAAGTATGAATAATATAGTTAAAACTAAATTTATGCAAAATATGAAAATTATTTAACATGTATATATATATATATATATATATATATATATATATATATATATATATATATATATATATATATATATATATATATATATACACTGTTCAGTTGAAACATTAAAACAACTGACAAGTGAAGTGAGCATTGATCATCTTGTTACAATCAAATGTTCTGCTGGGAAACTTTGAGTTCTGTCATTTCTGTGGATTCTCTTTGACAAACACCAGCCACCCAAACACCGTTCAAACCAACTGCACCCCCTCATGGCAAAGAACCCAAGGCCTCAAACTGGTCTCCTCATTGTCCAGATCCCACTTCAGCTGAGCATCTGCTGGATGCGCCAGAACCAACTCCAATCCATGTTGGGGCCCCCATGGATCGGTCTTGGCTCTGACTGCATCCAGTGGAAGCTCAGCTGGATTAAGATCTGGGGAATCTGGAGGTCATGTTGACACCTTGAGCTCTTTCCCACGTTCCTCGGGTCGTTCCTGAGCAGTTTTTGCAGCGTTGCAGGCGCGTTGTCCTGCAGGGGGCGCACTGCCACCAAGGAGTGCTGCTGCCATGAGGGCGTGTACTTGGTCTGCAGCTGTGTTTGGGTGACTGGTGTTTGTCAAAGAGACATCCACACGAATGCTGGGACCCATAGTTTCACAGCCGAACATGGCATTGGAACAAAATCATCCATGTTATTTATTCCACCTGTCACTGGTTCTAATGTTGTGGCTCTCAGTGTTTACACGTGTTAACTGCTTTTTACAGACACACTCAAAACCTCCCAAAAAAGGCTAAAAACTTCCACAAATACAAACAAAACCTCCACAAATACACAAAACATTCTCAAATATACTCAAACCTCCACAAAAAACTTTAACAAATTCACTAAAGATTTCCATAAATTCACTAAAAACTTCCACAAATATACACAATACCTCCACAAATATAGTCAAACCTCCACAAAAAACTTTAACAAATTCACTAAAGATTTCCATAAATTCACAAAAAACTTCTACAAATAGACACAAAACCTCCACAAATACACTCAAACCTCCACAAATACACAAAAAGTCCATAAATTCACTAAAACTTCCACAAATATACACAAAACCTCCACAAATACACTCAAACCTCCACAAATCCAGAAAAAACTTAAACAAATTCACAAAAAATTTCCATAAATTCACTAAAAACTTCCACCAATATACACAAAACCTCCACAAATACACTCAAACCTCCACAAATACACAAAACGTCCATAAATTCACAAAAAATTTCCATAAATTCACTAAAACTTCCACAAACATACACAAAACCTCCACAAATACACTCAAACCTCCACAAATCCAGAAAAACTTTAACAAATTCACTAAAAATTTCCATAAATTCACTAAAAACTTCCACAAATATACACAAAACCTCCACAAATACACTCAAACCTCCACAAATCCACAAAAAACTTAAACAAATTCACTAAAAATTTCCATAAATTCACAAAAAACTTCTACAAATAGACACAAAACCTCCACAAATACACTCAAACCTCCACAAATACACAAAAAGTCCATAAATTCACTAAAACTTCCACAAATATACACAAAACCTCCACAAATACACTCAAACCTCCACAAATCCAGAAAAAACTTTAACAAATTCACAAAAAATTTCCATAAATTCACTAAAAACTTCCACCAATATACACAAAACCTCCACAAATACACTCAAACCTCCACAAATACACAAAACGTCCATAAATTCACAAAAAATTTCCATAAATTCACTAAAACTTCCACAAACATACACAAAACCTCCACAAATACACTCAAACCTCCACAAATCCAGAAAAACTTTAACAAATTCACTAAAAATTTCCATAAATCCACAAAAAACTTATACAAATTCATTAAAAATTTCCATTAATTCACTAAAAACTTCCACAAATCGACACAAAACCTCCGCAAATACACAAACCTTCACAAATATACTCAAACCTCCACAAATTCACTAAAAACTTCCACAAATCGACACAAAACCTCCGCAAATACACAAACCTTCACAAATATACTCAAACCTCCACAAATTCACTAAAAACGTCCACAAATAGACACAAAACCTGCACAAGAGACGTGAAACTACCACTGCTCTTCTTTCTCATCTTGCAGGTAATGGACAGTTGAAAGGACGAATCACCAAGATGAGCCAATCAATGGAGACGAGCCGCCACAGGAGCCTGAACCTGTACTTCACGAGGGGGATCAAACATGGCTGATATATCTGCAGTTCACTGCTCGTTTCTCCAGAACGAGAGCAGCCAGGAGCTGAAAGTTGTGGGCAGAGGAACAGGCTGCTGAGGACGAGTTGGACGACGGTTTCCTGAAATGAATCCTGATTTCCTGTAAATCAAGTTTTTTGGACTGACATGTTGTTCTCAGACTGTGAGACTCCCGAACATCCTCATCAAAATAGACTCTTTGGTTTCTGTCCGTCTGTGATGAAGCATCAAATGAGTCTCTTGTGAAACAGACCTGGTTCAGTTTGTTCACTTAATTCACATCATCTTTCTACAAACTCCCCTGTTTTTTATTGGCATTTTGCTTTTATTAAAGCAGAGAAGATGGAAACAATTAGGCAGCTACCGGCCTACTCATCCTGTACGAGAAGCTTGGTTTTTTAAACTGAGTACTTACTAATAACAAATAGAAGGTGAGACCTGGTGAGCAGAAATGTACTAATTTGAAAAAAAATCAAATGAGAAAACATTTAAAAATATGTAATGAAGAATATTTTCGATATTTTTTTCTTTGTAACCAAATGGAATCAAAATAAAGACATTTTTTTTGTAACTGTGTGACTGAAATGACTTATGTGACTGGTACTTCTTGTCAACAACGTTTAGCTCTTGTGTGGGACGTTTAATGTCTTAAATGAAGGCCACATGTTCACACCTTCACATCTAAATGTTGTTTAAAGTCTTATTTCACCTCTCAACTTTGTTTTTATTCCAACTGTGTTATGTTATTGTATACAGAATCGCATCCTCGCCCATGGAGAAAGTGTTGCAGAATAACTGCAGACAAAGTGAACCAGAACATACAGTTCACATTTCCATTCACTTTCAGAGAGCTGAATGTGCTGAAAGGGAAACAGTACAGCTTGTTGGAACTTGTTCATCACTTCTTTTATTGAAACTTAAGCAGGAATGTGCAGGTTGTGTTCATCTTTGACATTCTGGACGAGTGTCGACTTCCTCTGGACTTTAGTCATCATCAGATCCTGTCTGATGTTACAGAGTCGATGTGCTGCTGACAAGCCTCATCAACTGCTTCCCTCTGCCTGTGACAGTTTCACTTGTGTGGGTCTGACTTAAGTGTGGGCCACATGTTAAAGTCTTCAAGTCTTATTTTACCTCTAAACGTTGTTTTTGTTCCCAACATGTGATGTCATTACTGTACAGAACTGCAGCCCCACCCACCGAGAAAGAATTGCAAAATAACGGCAATGACTGGAGACAGTCACGGGAAGTTACGTCATATCATTCTCAATTATTAAGTGATTATTATTATTATTATTTAGCTGTTTTATTAAACTTTACAAGGGGGACAAACGTACAACATCTAAACTGCTCTCACAGTTAACATATAAACCTTGACAGTGGTTTACTTTTAATTTATTATGTTAATATTTATTTTTGTAAGGAGCAATATTTTAAATAATCTAGTGTGTGGTTCTTTGACCTTAAATGTTCAGCTGCTAGGACAGGATTTAAGTGACAGAGCTGACATGATGTCATCTCTGTTTGTCGGAAGAGAGTCCAGCAGCGCCTCCTGCTGGAGGATCCACAGCTGGTCTCAGGAGCTCTGATAGACCAGGCCAAACATCTGGGCAACCTGAGCTTCAACATCTGGAATAAGATGAGGGACACGGTCTCCTACACTGCTGTCATTCTGGATCTGAACTCTGCTCATCCAGAACTCCTCCACTGTTTGTCTGTGATGATAACTGTGCTGATGATGAGGACTGTGGTGATCAAGCAATGTGTTCTCCCACTGAAGTTTATCAGGAAATAATGTCTCTGCAACAGTGAAACTAAGTAAGTTAAAAGTTCAACCAAAAAGGAAAGTTCACTCTTTATCTACTCACCCCCAAGCTGATTGAAAGTCAGGTGAAGTTTTGTGGTCCACAAAACATTTCTGGAGCTTCAAATGCAAGACAATGTGGCAGCATTCTCCTAAAAAACTGAAATAAAAACTTCAAAAAACCCCACAGAAAATAAGATAAAATGGCTCCTTGCAGCTTGTCCAGCCTCCAACACAAACATAATGTGATAAAATATTAGAAACATTTTCTTATTTATGGCTGATTGGAATATTACATCACTGACTTTCTCATGCAGTTCCCATGGATCGTGATCAGAATCAGAATCAGAACTCTTTTATTCATCCTGCAAATGGGGATATCTGTGTGTCACAGCAGCATAAGGACAGTTCAATTTAACAATAAAGAATAATCATAGTACAAAATGAACAACATAATAAAAAGGTAAGAAACAGATTCCTATAAACATAATATGTACAAGTGTCCCGCCCCTTTCTGTGACATCACCCCATGAAGTCATCGTTCACATTTAATTTAATTACTTGTCCACATGAGGCATAATGCAACGAAATAGTTTCAGGAAGAAGCTGAAAGTATCATCGTCCAGTAGCTGAAGAGAATTTTTTCTCCAGTTCTTCCAGCTGCTCTACACTCTGGCGATGATGTCACGCACTCTAGCTCATGCAATACACACCCATTATAAAATCAGAAGAAGGCCTAAAAATCTGTAAAACTAAAACTGTGATGGTTTGGAAACCGTAAGAGATTTTTAAAAACTGAATACTTGCCCAACAGTTCATGGTCTTCCGACTCTTTAAAAGGTGGAATGGTATCTGTAGCTCAAAGCATGAAGAAGAGGTTGAAAGTCGATGAGTTTTGAAGAGGATTTTAAGATTTTCCCATTTACTTTCCATTCAAACTAATCAGACTGCGACCAGATCGCCATCTATTGGCCGATTTGCACCAAATTTTACACAGAGCCTCATCAGTCCATGGAACACAATTATGAACATTTACGTGATAATCAGACCGTATTTTGTTTAGATGTGCAAGATTGTCTGCTTTCAACACAATATGCAGGAATTTGTTGTTTTATATTTCGGCCGTTTTAAGGACTATCAAAATTCTTTTGATAACTTTTTGTCAGGGGGGTCCATAGATGCTTCACGCAAAATTTAATGCCAATTGGTCAAATTGCCTAGGAGGAGTTCGAAAAAGTAGCTTTTTCATTTGTCGCAATTTTGCGAATGGAAAGTTAATGTAAAAGTGGGCGTGGCCTACACCAAATAATTCAGCTGCATGCAGGGAACATGTAGATAAAAGGTTTACCAATGTGTGACACAATATGTGTGAGTTATGGGCCAAAAACGCCTTCAAGTGGAAAACAGCGCCACCTGCTGGTCATTTTTGGTGTGTAAGTTGCAGGGGCTAGTCTATACCACGCCTATGAATTTCATTCCCATAAGTGTTATGGTTTGGGCACAGGGCCAAATATAATTTTAAACTGGCATCAGGGCGCCACCTAGTGGCCAATTGATAAGTCCTTTGTCAGATATCCTCAAGAGCGCAGTGGCAATGACTATACCAAGTTTGGTGTCAATCCGCCCAACCGATGTGGAGATATAAACTATTTGAATTTAAAGAGCGCCACCTTGTGGTCATCGCCTAACCTTTTGGACACATCATCAGGAATTCATGTCAAAGTATTATCTCAAGTTTCATGTCATTTGGACACACCGTTGTGGAGATATCCAACACTTCCTGTTTGGCAGGAAATCTGCAGGAAGTTGTTATTTAATAATGTGAGTAAATTCTTTTAATAACTTTTTGTCATGAGGGTCCACAGATGCTGTGTGCCAAGTTTCGTGCAAATCAGTGAAATCGCCTGGGAGGAGTTCGAAAAAGTAGGTTTTCGACATTTTGCGACGTAGTGAAAAAAAACGGTAGGCGGAAATGGGCGTGGCCTATACCACGAGACTCAGCCCACTTCACTGAACGCGTGGATATAAGGAATTTGAATGTGCGACAAAGTATATGGGAGTTATAAGCCAAAACGCGCTGTGCTTAATAACAGCGCCACCTAGTGGTGGACATTCAGGACGACAATAGATTATAAAATTTTTCGCGAGGTGTGACTTATATTCCAAGTTTGGTGAGTTTTTGGGTATGTCCAGGCAGTGAAAAATGCAATCATTTCGTCCGAAGAAAAAAAAAAGAAAGAAAGAAAGAAAGAATCGCTTCAAAAACAATAGGGTCCTCGCAGGTTCCCTGCTCGGGCCCTAATAATGCGGGGATCTGACCGGACACGGGGAACCATTTTCTGAAAGGGAACAAGTCTCGCCACAAGGCCTCATGTAAACCGTCCTCACAGCTGCACCTTGGGAAGGAACTCGCAAAGCCTTATGGGTAAAAACACCCGTTAGATCGTTGTTAATTTCTGCTCAGGTTTAAGTGTAAAAGTGAAGCTCCGGCTGTTTGTCATCGTCTCCACTGAATAAAACTGTTGTGACAGTAACGTGAGTGTTCGACACGAGTCAAATATTGGAAGGAAATAAAACATGACTGAGAGAAACTACCCAACCCACAATGCACCGCGGCTACAACGTCAAATCAGAGTTTAAACGGCTTCAGCTGAACGTTACTGGAGCCGTGCTAACAGCCGTGCTAACAGTCGTGCTAACAGTTCACCGGGCCGGAACATTTCGTTCGGTTCGTGTTAGCTGCGTTAATAAGTGTGTTATGTAGAAAGTGAGGCCGTCAGTGGGCTTTCTGTCGGCGGACTCTTCAGGTTGGACCATGACTTCACCGGTCTGTGTTAGTTAGCGCGGCTAGGCTAACAGCTAAGCTAACTCGTTGCTAACAGGACTCGTGTGATGACGGTCGAACTGTTTTCTGTCTTCTAGAGATGAACTGAGTTCTCGTGTTCGGACACAGACTGTCTTTCTGTTGTATACACATTGACCCAGTTCATCAGTACCGAACCGAACTCGCCGCCGGGAGGACGATGACTCTGGCCCCGAAGGAGCTGTCCAACCTGCTGAGCATCATCTCAGAGGAGGCTTGCACCAACACCTTCGAGAGCCTCTCCACCCACTTTCACCACTACTTCGGTAAGGCGGAGCACTTCAGGGTGGGTTCGGTGCTGGTGATGCTCCTCCAGCAGCCGGACCTGCTGCCCAGCTCCCCGCAGCGGCTCACTGCCCTCTACCTGCTGTGGGAGATGTACCGAACCGAGCCGCTAGCCGCGAACCCGTTTGCTGCGGTGTTCGCTCACCTGCTGAACCCCGCACCTGCCGGGGAGGAGCCCGAGAAGGTGCTGTCAGGTAGGTCCATGTGTCTGTGTGAGATTCAGAACTTAAGGGTCGTCCGGTGGGTCCAGAACTGATGTTGATGTCAATCATCAGGTCCAATCAGCTGCTCGGTGATGTTAACACTGTGTTCTGATGGTTCCGATGGTTCTGACTACATTAACATCTGTCTCCACTCTCTGTTGACCGAACCGTTCATAGATTCATCCATCAGATTAGTCAAAAGAGTTGCGTTTATAGAAATATGATCCAAATCGCGTGATGTTCAAGTGTAGAGCCGAACCGCTGGTGATGAAGAGGAGCCGTGTGTGATGAAGAGGAGGAGCCGTGTGAGTGATGAAGAGGAGCCCTGTGTGATGATGAGGAGGAGCCGTGTGTGATACAGAACCAGTCCTGGTACCTATTGGTCAGTTCTTAGAGTAACTTTAATTTCTCTGTAATAGAATCCTGACATCAGCTGTGAACAGAGTGTAATAGTGCTGGGCCGTACGACCAAAAATGTATATCACGGTATTTTTCAATACGGTTTCACGGTATATGACAGTATTTTTTTCCATGCATAATCAGGTGTTCACAGCATTTTCTACTGGTTGACAGAGGAATTATTAGCCCCTGTTAGACTGAAAAGGCAACACATTTGCTGCAAGGTAAAGGTATAAGGGAGGTGTAATTGTCCTCTCTCAACCACTTTCTCATTCTTTCTTCCCAAAAAGCACCACTGAGGTCGGCGTAAACAGGTGACATGACGTGAAGCAGGAAGTTGGACGTGAACAGTGTCGAACAACATATGTGGCGACACTTGACAGATTTACTTAATTATAGACCAGTGGCCCATATTCTCACCTCCTCAGTCAAACACATGCTGATGTTAAATTCCCGCTATTAAAGGAAGCGTTCAGCGGAGCGCCTCGCATTAGCTGCCTCAAGCAACAGACAGCTAACAGGAAGCAGGTCGAATTTTTCTTCAAAATAAGAGCTTTACGTTGCACCCATTGGAGCTTAGAACTGAGTTCCTAGCAGGGGGCTTTTAATTTGAGAGTAGCGACCGTTGGTAGCTAACAAGCAGACAGCTACAGAGACCGAGGAGAGCTAGCATCTCCTGGATCTCAGCAGCTTTCCAGTTGCTCATCTTGACATCCACGGATGAAGTGATGAACTGCCATGTCTATCCTATCAATCTTCACTGTAACATAACACCAGAGCTCTACTGTTGACCCTCACCTCGCCTCACTGTCACACCATGCCTGTTCAGAAGCACAACACTGAAAAGGGTCCGGTCTGAGGCGGTGTCACGCAGCGCAGTGTTCTGAACGTTGTGTAATCAAATACAGCGGTATGGGTGTATATTAAGCACTAGTGTGTAACATGAGCTGTGGCTGCAGCAGGAGTTCTGTCTCAGACCCGGTCCAGGTGAGGGTTAGTGTCTGAATGTATGACAGGTGCTTCCTCGGATTGGATGTCCTCCCTAGAGGATTTAGATTTTCTCTGCTCCTGAAGCTGATCCGTTTGATTTCATGTGAGTCAGAACCAGGTGGTCATGGTTCATTTGGTACCCAGCCATCATCACTTCATCAGAGCCCGGTCACCATTAAACCTGCCAGAACCAACACAACATAACTATTAAATCAATCGACTCTTTCAATAATCCATCGATCATTTCAAGTCGTTGATAAAGAAGAAGTGCCGCTCTGCTGTCGGCTTGTTAAATGTAAATAAGTTCTGGTTCTGTCCTCAGGGACAGAAAACTGAAGATCTTTGAGGATGAAACTCCATTTTATAAAAAACTGATCCGCTAATCCATAAATGAAAGGGCAGATTAACTGATGACAGACTAACCATGTGTCATGTGACCTCTGCAGGCTTCCTGCCTCCCATCACTCAGCCCGAGAAGTTCTTCCTGTCCCAGCTGATGCTGGCGCCGCCCAGAGACCTGTTCAAGAAGACGCCCAGACAGGTGTCCTGCATGGACGTGGGCAACATGCCTCAGTCCATCGACATCAGCGGACTGCAGCTCGCGTTGGCAGGTCAGTGGGTCCAACACAGCTGATCACATCCTGAACAGCACAGTTCTGCTAGCTGGAAGAACCTGGTGGATACTTTCATAGAGGTGAAGAGTCAGACGGTGAAGCTCCGTCAGATGTTTAATGTGTGTGTGTGTGTGTGTGTGTGTGTGTGTGTGTGGCAGAGCGTCAGTCGGAGCTGCCCACTCAGAGTAAGGCCAGCTTCCCCAGCATCCTCAACGACCCGGATCCAGACTCATCCAACTCAGGATTCGACAGCTCAGTGGCCAATCAGATCATAGAGTCTCTGGTGACAGGGCCCCGTCCCCCTCTGGAGAGTGAGTGAAAGATTCTGTAGAATCAGAACAAAGTCCAGTTGTTTGGTCCACCTTTCTGTCTTGTGTCCAATGGTAATAATTGTTGCTGTTCATGTCCTGACACCTGATGCTCACCTGTAACTATGAGGACAACCTGTTGCTATGGTAACCACAAAGGTTTAAGCAACTGCAAATTGTGACCCAAAAACAACTGAACAGAACATGTCAGATAAGAACAGAACAAAGCATATCAGAACACGTCAGATCAGCCTGCTGGCTGATGCTAACTTTTGTTTATGTCTGCTCTTCCTCTTCCTCTTCCTCCTCTCAGGTCACTTCCGGCCCGAGTTCATCCGGCCTCCTCCTCCTCTCCACGTGTGTGAGGACGAGCTGGCCTGGTTGAACCCGACTGAGCCGGATCACAGCATCCAGTGGGACCGCTCGATGTGTGTGAAGAACAGCACCGGTGTGGAGATCAAACGCATCATGTCCAAGGCCTTCAAGAGCCCACTGTCAGCCCAGCAGCAGTCACAGGTGAGACGGGTCAGAACCACCGACCCTCCTCTTCATCACTGGCCCTCCTCTTCATCACCGGCCCTCCTCTTCATCACTCTCTCTCTGCAGCTGCTGGCGGAGCTGGAGAAGGACCCTAAGCTGGTGTACCACATCGGTCTGTCCCCGGCGAAGCTCCCTGACCTGGTGGAGAATAATCCTCTGGTTGCCATCGAGATGCTGCTGAAGCTGATGCAGAGCAGTCAGATCACCGAGTACTTCTCTGTGCTCGTCAACATGGACATGTCTCTGCACTCCATGGAGGTGGTCAACAGGTGAGAGCACCTGGACACTATACACAGCTCTGTTCTTTATGTTCAGACCCAACGTGATGTAGGCACATCAGTACCAGAACAAACAGGTTTCTGTGTGATCTGACTCAACTAATGGATCAGAAGCTGAAATAACATCATCGGAACTGAAGCTGCGTTGTTTACATGCTTGTTCCCTG
This sequence comes from Acanthopagrus latus, assembly GCF_904848185.1. Taxonomy (NCBI): domain Eukaryota; kingdom Metazoa; phylum Chordata; class Actinopteri; order Spariformes; family Sparidae; genus Acanthopagrus; species Acanthopagrus latus. The sequence goes on along the minus strand of NC_051047.1, from coordinate 30,293,146 downwards.
AGTGGAGTTCAGATTTTCCATTTTATCGTCAACTTTGTGTGTAAGGAAGTGGTTTGGTGTGAACACAGCATGATGTGTCGTCAGGCTCCAGGATGCTGTCAGTAGTGATGATGTCATCAGAAGCTGTCTTGTGTCATGACTCAGAGGTTAAAATGACATAAATCACTGAAACTGCAGTAGAGTTGAGTCTGATCAGCTTTGATGAGCCGACTGTGTTGTAAATGTTTTATCTGCTGGTGTGTGTGTGTGTGTGTGTGTCACGGACACACTGCTTCTGTTCTCTGCTGTTTCTAATCACGACTGTTTGAGCGCTAACATTAGCATCAGTGAGGTGAACAGTCGAGTGTTGTTGTCTTCCAGCTGTTGTTTCAACAGGTGGAGGTTTGTTAAGCGATCAGTCTCATGAATGAAAGTCAGATTATTCAAATGAAGGTTGCTTATTGTATTTTAGTTTAGTAACAGTCACATCTGCACAGGACAGACGATACATGTCATCACCACTAGTGTCTGACTGACTTCTTCTGTGGTGTTTCCTCAGGCTCACCACAGCTGTGGATCTTCCTCCAGAGTTCATCCACCTTTACATCTCCAACTGCATCTCCACCTGTGAGCAGATCAAAGACAAGTACATGCAGGTACCAATACTACAGTACTGACACCACAGTACCAATACTACAGTACTGACGCCACAGTACCAATACTACAGTACTGACACCACAGTACCAATACTACAGTACTGACGCCACAGTACCAATACTACAGTACTGACGCCACAGTACCAATACTACAGTACCGACGCCACAGTACCAATACTACAGTACCGACGCCACAGTACCAATACTACAGTACCGACGCCACAGTACCAATACTACAGTACTGACGCCACAGTACCAATACTACAGTACTGACGCCACAGTACCAATACTACAGTACTGACACATGAAGTCAATGTGACTCATCCGTCTGTATTCTGTTGTTTGTGTCCTGATGAAAGAATTGTATAGAGATGCTATATAAATGTTCCTGCTGAGTCGTTAAAACATCACTGCATGTTTTGCATAATAAAAATTAGTCTAACAATCTTAATGATTAAACAGAAGATGATGATGCAGTTTGGTTTCAGTCCGTTTTTTGGTCTCGATGTCGTCCTGCAGAACCGTCTGGTGCGTCTGGTCTGCGTCTTCCTGCAGTCTCTGATCAGAAACAAGATCATCAACGTTCAGGACCTTTTCATCGAGGTTCAGGCCTTCTGCATCGAGTTCAGCCGCATCAGAGAGGCTGCCGGACTCTTCCGCCTCCTCAAGACCCTGGACACCGGAGAAAACCCCACCGAGGCCAAACCCGCCAAGTCCTGATCTTCATTGAGACCCTGAGGTACTCTACAGTATGACACGTCTGAACATGTCAGAGGGACGCCGGTCCGTTCACTAGAGACTGTCCTCATGTCTTTGTACATGACAGGAGCACACACCGGTGACGATACTGTAAATATGGCGGCGCTTTGTTTCCTCCCTGCTCGCCGTCTGAACTCTGTCAGCGTTTCCCTTCTCTCTGTTCCAGAAGTTAAAGCTGGACCAACAGTTCAGATGTTTTGTTTTTTGTCTTTCTCCTTTGGAAATGAAATCTTTTCTCTAATTAAACAAGTTTAACTCAGTCTTCATGTTTGATGTGGTCACTTCCTGTTAAAGCTTCAGGATCAGCTCAGCGTGTTAAACAGACCTGGTACAGACTAGAGATCGACCGATATGTTTTTTTCAGGGCTGATACCGATTATTAGTAGTCAAGGAGGCTGATAACCGATATTTGGAGCCGATATTCATTTGCAGTAAAAGGGAAAAATAATGGCATCAACATTTTGAGTAATACAAACTACAAGACTTTGAGTGTTTTTACACATAGACTGAAGTCTGTCCATCTGCAATAAGGGTGTGAAAAAAGAGAGAGAGTTAAAAGTGGGGCCACATGCTGACATACGCTCAACTCATCATGCTTCATTTACTGCAGCATTTAGGAAGCCTGTAGTTGATTTTATTATGTAAATGTTCTGTTTTACCAACATGTGATAGCAGGGACACTGTCATTCAAAACTAGCCTGCTACATTACTAACGATGAATCTAACTGTAGCTGAAAAAATATCACAATAACGGTAGAAACTATTCATCCCTGAACACCATGCAGTTCATGTAGGCTGTATGATGCAGCTGCAGCATGTCTAAAGTCTTGAACAGCAATATTCTGCTCCTCTCTACAAGAAACTGTCAAAGACAGCTTCAGGACACAAACATGACAGTATGTCATGTTCTGCTGCATGGAATCTCTCAGTCAACACAGAAAAACATCAAGTAAAATAACTTGGTAGTTAAACAACCATTATTGCCCTACAGTTTTCTCTCAGACGGAGCTTTGCTGTCAGTTTCTGCAGCTTCTCATGTGGCTGACACACACACACACACACACACACACACACACACACACACACACACACACACACACACACACACACACTTCTTACTTTTATCACTGTTTCCCTATCAATATTATCTGCAACCTTGTTCCAAGTGATTAAACTGTTAAAAACAGTAAATATCCTACAGCTTCTTCTCTTTAATAATCAGTGTTTATCACAGGAACAGACGGCTGCTGCTGACGTATTGGGCCTCACAGTAACGTTAGTAGTCGTGAGTTGTAGAGTTTCTACAGTCTGCTGAGCGTCTACAGCCAGAGAAGGAGGAAGTGGACCGGTGGGCTAACGTTACGCTAAAAGCTAATCAGCCTTCACCTCAACGTGCTTCCCTGCAATAAAACTGGACTGAATTGAGTTTATTAGGTTTTACTCTCTCACTCACACACGGACTATTTCCATACTGGTATTAGCGAGTGATTAACAGGCTGCTGCTTATGTTTATGACGTTAACAGGCTCACAGTAATGTTACTAGTGGTTGTGAGTTGTGGAGGACTGGGATGTTTATTACAGTTTCGGGACAGTCTGCTGCCTTAGCTTACCTTCGGAACCAAGGCCCCAGGAACAGTACCGGGCTATGAGTCCAGTTCTACGTGGTGGCTGAACTTCTCCTCCTCTCCGCTGTGTGTGTGAGCACTGTGCATGCACAGTTTTCACTGCTGATTGGCTGTTACCCGCTCTGCCTGTAACCAATCAGATGGTGCTGTGGGTGGGACAATGCTGGAGACAGAGAGGCTCGGCTGCATCACAGCCAGAATAACCCAGTTTTAAATTGATCACTTATCGGCCATCGGATTAAAAGGCCGATGCCGATATGCGTCAAACTGCCGGATATCAGTGCCGATAATCGGTCAATCCCTAGTACAGACGCTCATTCACCTTCTGGTCAATCTAGTAGCTTCCCTAAAACTCACTGATTAGTGTTTGTTCATGTTGTGTTAAATTAAACCTTTTTATACAATCAAACAACACAACTTTAATACAAAAATGTGTTTATTGTTGGAACATTTGGCGTAAAGTTTGTGATTGGAACATGTTTAAATCAACTGAGCAGGAGAAACTCAGACAGTTCAGCCATGTAGAGAAAAACAGTCCCTCCTGATTAACCCTCATTAAATTAACCAAATGTAGAAATCAAAATGAAGCCTGAATGTTTCTGTAACTGCTGCAGTAAGTGAACCGTTGGCATCACGTGTTGGACACACTAACAGTGCTGCTCAGCCGGCAGAGGCTCTGGTCTCTGCTTCTTCAGCTTCTAGAGGTCATCCTGTCTTAGATTCTCTTCATGCCGCGGGCCATCAGGCAGGCAAACACCGTCATCACCATTTTAGGTTTGACCTCCACCAAGTCCTCAGGCAGCGCATACACCCGGGCGCCAATCTTCCTTGCCATGGAGATGGCATACCTGGAAACACATGGACAGGTGAGGAGGGGGTGTAGTCACAGGTGTAGAGAGAGAGGTGAGGGGGTGTAAAGCAGTGAGGGGGTGGAGGTGTAGTGATGGAGGTGTGTACTGACTTGGCGTTGTTGAGTTTCTCCTCCTCCGTCAGGTCTTCGGTCTTCAGCAGGTCATATCGGATCGATCCGGGCTGGATGGCGTCGATCAGGTCCAGGACCGGCAGACTGCTGCTGATGGAGCCGTCCTGCACCAACAGGAGAACGTTTCAGTCGTCACAGCAACACTTTGTCATGTTACGCTCCTCCTGATTGGTCAGGACACCTGGAGGGCGCTCGGTGTCAGAGACGCCTTCTGGTCTCAACACATTGTATCATCATCACTCAGGAGAACTGGAACTACAGTCTGCAGTGAGTTATTAACTGTGAGGACAGCTGGGTCACCAGGTGGGTCACCAGGTGGGTCACCAGCTGGGTCACCAGGTGGGTCACCAGGTGGGTCACCAGGTGGGTTACCTTGAAGCTGCTGATGGTTGGTTTTCCAGCCTGTGTCAGTGTGTCGTTGACCCAGCCCACGATGGTGTCATCATTCACCTTCTGCCCGTCGCCCAGCTCCTCCAGGATGTTCAGGGTGTACCTGAGGACAGACAGGTCATGATGTCACGCTACAGGTCGTGAGGTCATATAGGCTCTGACCTCTGACCGGAGCGCAGGTGAGCAGTGTTGTTACCTCCTCATGAGCTGCCACAGCAGAGCGAGGGTGAGGGTTCGATTCCCTGCGTTCAGGTCCTGACCTGCGATGCCCACCAGAGAGAACTTGGCCTCGTTCTTCCCCAGCTCCACCGCGTAGTTACAGTTCTCCAACTGTGACACAAACACTCAGATTACTTTAGTTACGTGTAAGCTTTAATTTATTCAGAGCCTGAGCTTAAAGCTGGTACAGTCTAAAAATACTCCACTACTGTTTCTTAAGTAAAAGTATTTAAGTATCATTTAGTATTAATTATGCAGACAGGCTTCTTCGTGGCATCTTAACACTGCAGTTCACAGTGGTGGAAAGAAATTAAGTACAATTACTCAGGTACTCATTACTCAATAGAGTACTTCTAACGTCAGTCCATTAGTTTAGGAGCTGTAGTTACTAACTGCAGCTGCATGTTGGATCCTTCATTACAAGTAAATGTCCTGAAGTCAAAGTAAAGAAGTATTATTAAATGGAGTTAGAGTATTTTTGCACAATTTTTGCTCTATTCACTTCATTCACCACTGCTAATCAACAAGTGATGCAAACACAGCATCATCTTTGTTCTGTTAGCATGCTAATATTAGCATGTAGCTCTGGGCTGCAGTTAGCATCGCCGTACCTTCTTCATGTTGCTGCCCAGTTTGGGGTACGGAGGTTTGTTGACTCTGTCCCAGTTCACCGGGACCTTTATCTTCTCATACAGCTGGAAGATCACCAGAGCGTCATCGATGTCTCTGTGACACAGTGACAAAGACAGGAAGTGACTTTTATTGTGGAGACTGTTGGTCTGAGCTGAAGGTTCATCCCTGAGGATGAAGCTGCTCCAGATGTGGGCAGATGAACCAGTCTGTGGTCAGAGTTCAGTTCTTACGCGTAGAGGTGGTTCACTCGAGGATTCACTCCCAGAGAGTTCATCCAGTTCCTGAAGGTTCGCTCCTCCCTCGTCTCACCTGCAGGAGAACACACCTGGAGGTCACTGGCTTCATCTCAGCTTCTCTTCTTCATTTTATTATTACGTCTTCCTGTCAGATATTTTGGCCCTGAACTCGACTACATTCTCAACATGTTCACTCCATTCAAAAATCATCTTCTCAACTGGGAAGTGATCGCATGTTTCTCTCATTGATCTCATTCATATCATAGTCATTCATACTTTCAGAGATATTTGACATTTTTCTGCCATTTTTTTCATGTTCAAGCAGACGACACAGAAGTCGAGGAAGAAATCCATAATTTTCACACCTATTCAAGTATTTTCAAAACTCATCTAGTCGTTCACACTTGCAGATGAAAACTCCATTCAAACTGTGAAATATTCCACATTAAAGGTTGTATTCATCTTTTAAATCCCATTAAAACGTTTGAAAATGTTCAACTTTATTTGAAGCTTTGTCGCATCACAGTTATAATGGCAGTCAATAAGGAATCACTGATCTTCCAGCTCTTTCACTGTACAGAGTGTAAAGCAATGTGATTGTGATTTTGGGCTATATAAATAAAACTGGTTTGATTTGATTTGATTCTTCTCCCTCCATCATACATTCTCATTGAACTCCATTCAAACTGTGACACGTTCACAAAGATTAGGACTTTCTCCCCTGAATTCAGCTTTTTGCACAGTTGCAGTTCAAACGTTAGTAACTTTTCAGCCACTTTGAGATTTTTGCAGTGGTGTGTATGGGGTGGAACACTTACAGCCGGAGTGGAGGAGCCAACTGAAAAATTCAGAAAATCTTGTCTTCAACTCGCACTCCCGTCGACAATTTACACTCCAGCAGAAAATAAAAACACCAGCTTGTAGTTACACTCGTGCTGGTGTTACAGTGGATCTCTGGAGGCAATCGGACAAAAACTTTTGGCTCGGTGTGCATTTTACTGACAGGAACACCGACCAACTGACGTGTTGAGTCCCATTAAACTGAGAGGAAAAATATCTGGAGGCAGACAAACACATCCACTTTTCTAAACTGCTAAACAAGACACATTTTTGAAAACACACACAAAAACTTTAAAAAGTGCTCACAAGACTCTTATAGTTTGACTATATCACTACTTGAGTGATAGCAGTTACTGTTTGGGAGGGAGAAGCATGATAATGTGAGGAGAGCCTCAGCTGAAATCACTATTAAATCAACTCCCACAGTCCGGTACCAGGACCAACCTGGTTACTACGATATATCACGTTATTTCATCTTGCGGTACGTTATCGATACACTGGCGCCAAATATCCCCCAGTTGGGGGACCTTGGGGTTTTTAACCCTAACTCTAACCCTTAAGACATGCAGAACAGCCACAGAGCCACTACTGCACTAATGATGAAAGAATATAGTCATATTTTATATCAAATTAAACAGCAGAAGCTGGGCTACAATGTGTAAAAAAACATGTTTATATGACCCAAACATAACCCAAACACTGCTCAAATAAACAACTAAACATCAAACTTCGTGAATCACCCTAACCCTAGAAAATTAGCTTGGGGCTTGAAGGGTTAAACAACACACATACAGCTGCTCTAAACAGATTCTTTCACAAAAACCTGCTACAGTTTTGATTTACAGTCACTACTTCAAGCCTCCACATGATGGCGCTTAGCATGAATAAGAGTGGGTGCTGTGGTAGAATACTCTTTGAGAGGAAATACAAAGAAGAAGAGGGAGAAGAAAATGGTGCAAGGCGGAGGATTAACAAACATCAGAGAAAAACACATGAAAGTTGCACCGTTGTAAGTCTAAAGTCTCCACTTCGGCTTTTACTATACTGACAACAGAACAACGCTTGATAAAGAGTTCGCAATCTGCAAGAACTGTCTCGCGAAGGTGAAGATCACGGGCAACACAATGAACATGCATAGCCACGTTTCTGTAAGCCAGCCTACAATCAACACCATATTGATATGATATGAGTCCATATTTACAGATAAGACGCACTGAAATGTAAATTTTCTGCTTTCATTTTGTTTTATATAATTTTCTGTTAATTTGCACAGACAGAAAATAATTTGGCGAGGCATTATTCTGTATCATTCTTCTCTTAAAGACGTTTACATAACACAAGGACATCGGAGCAGCTGCAGCCACTGTCATTCATGTGACATTGATTGACTGTGAAATTGATTCAATTAATTATGAATTTCTTTAGTGACAGATCTCGTGATGTATCGTGGATGAAATTTCTTGCAATATATCGATTATCGCAGTATTGCTGTATCGTGATATTATTGTTATTGTGGAGAAAAATATCATGATAGTATCGCATCACGAGGTACCTGGTGATACCCAGCCCGACTGGTTACCATCACCATGGCAACCGAGATCAACTGAGCTGACACAGAGAGACAGATTTATCAATGAGTCAGGTTAATTATACTATATTTAACTATTATCTTTTCATTCATTCGAGCCAAATATTCCAATGTTCCCAATCATCGATACATCATAATAAATTCAGTTTGGCCTTAGTTTTTCAACAAACCTACATTATTTCACAGTTTTTATATATTCTGGATATTATTCAAAGTTTTGACAGCCAGCAATCCGGATTTGGCTTCAGCTGGTCAACAGGGAGCATTCACAACCGCTTTATAAGTGTTTCATAGGATTATTATGTTGTTGTATTTGTAAGTAATCTAATCTGAGAAGAAGCTTGTAGAGTAAAAGTACTACTCTGACATGTAGTGGAGTAACTACTCAGGGGTGTGACGGACCTTCGATGGAGCTCCAGTCGATGTCCTGGTTCTCAGGTTTCTTCAGAGCCGGGTACTTGTTGAACAGGTTGGCGACAAACGCCAGGTTGAGTTTGGGGTTGCCGCGGACGACGTCTGTGGGCATGACGAACTGTCTGCAGCCGAGCCGGTCGGCCTGGTCCAACATGCACTCGGCTCGTTTCAGGTCCTCCTTCTCCTGCAGAGAGACGAGGAGGACGTCAACACATGTTCATATTAAATGCTATTACTCCTCTGAATAATTAACGAGAGTCTTACTCTGAGCCCCGACATGTCGATGGCGATGGGGGGGATCCCCTCCTCATCTCCTTTAGGTGCCACCTGGTTCAGCAGGTTGTAGTACGCCTTAGAGTCCTGAACACACACACAGTTTCAGAAACAGCCGCAAACATGAGCACAGACTGAAGGGATTCGACTTCTGAGAGAAGAAATAATCAAACCTTGATGTCAGAGCTGAAGTTATTGATCTTGCCGGCACCGGCCTCCTCCAGGTGATAGTTGGCCCAGCGGAGAAGCAGCTCCTCAGGGGACAGTTTCATCAGATCCTCCAGAGACTCTCCATCACGCAGCAGAGCCACCAGAGCTGCACACACACACACACACACACACACACACACACAAATAAATGTTTCTGGTTGGTGGATTTTTGGAGCTAAGCTAAGCTAACAAATCTAGCTTCAGCTTCACAGTTACTGTTCAGACTTCAGTGGTGTTGAGTTTCTCATCTGAGAGAATGACTCTAAAATCTAAAGTCGTTTCTGAGAATACAGTCAGTGTATTAGACGAGTGTTCTTATTATTCTGTCCATGTAGATGTATCTCTCTCTCTCTCACACACACACACACACACACACACACACCTTCGTTCTTGCTGAGCTCAATGTCGGCAAACAGTCCGATCTTGATGACCTGCCACAGCAGACCCAGGACCAGGTGCTGCCGGCCCTCCTTCAGGTCTTCCGCCCCGATGTTGACCACGTGGCAGCCGATGGCAGAGGCAGAGTTCAGGGCCAGGTTCAGGTTCTCCTGTTGAAGAGGACAGAACCACACAGGATGTAAAGACATGTACAGATGATGTCATCCGACTGCCTCCGACTTCCTTCAGTCTCACCTGGATGGTGAAAGGTGTGAGCTTCTTCTTGTTGATGGTTCTCTCGTCGATGGTGTCGGGCACCGACAGGTTGATCATCTTACTGACAGGTGACACGTTGGACAGTTAGAAGGCATCACTTCAAACAAGACTGCAGCATTTTGGGAAATACAGTTTTTCCGTTGTTCCTCAGAGTCAGGATCTTCAGATTGATGCTCTCGACTCTTTAAAGCTTAAGCCAGCGGAAGGTTAATTTAGCTTAGCATAAAGACAGAAAACAGCTGGCCTGTGTAAGAAACTGTAAAGCTCATTAATTGACAAGTTATATATTGTTTATTTCATCCATCTGTGTTTGTAGTTGTACAGCTTCATGTGAGGGAGACGAACAAAGATTGTCATTTTGATGCAAATATAAAATACTTCTGAGGTTTCTGGGCTCTCTTCATCGAAGGTGTCAGCATGTAGTACGTTGATAAAAGAACTCTGCGGAGGCAAGGCTGGGTGGAATGATAGAGCGATCTTTATTGAAACAGATGCCAGCGCCCCAATCAGAATCGGCCGCATTCTGATGCTCTCAGATCTGTGGCGAAGGTGACAAACAGCTTTGCCCTCTGCGCTATCAGAGGTCCTTTCGAACCCTCCATCTTAAGAGATCTACCAAATGCTACGCCTAACTTTCTCTTCCTATGCAAGGGTTTTTAGAGTCCCTTTTCCAGTGCACACCCACTTCTCCTAATTGGTCACTTTGGTAAATTATCCAATAGACTAAAAGAGGAGTTGACCTGTGTCCCCCATAACTCATCTAACTGGCTGCATTCAACATCATGTCTTGTCCCCAAAATGACCCAAATGGGTTCCCTGCTCTTCTACGGGAACATAAACCTTTAAGCATCTCCCACCAGCTGGCGTGCGGGCCAACCTCAGGTTTAATACTTTATGATGGCCTGCCGCCTGCTAACCTGTAGCACTCACACAGTTACTACTCGGACCCTGGAGCTGTGAGCATCACTCTGTCTGCATGCTTCACTCACATGAGGAGAAACAATCAGTCATCATTCAATCTAAACTAAGTAAACTCAAAAATCAGAATGTTTTGCCATCCAGATACCTCACTTAACTAAACAAGATATCACATGTCAGTCTTTGAGCTGACATTACACAGAACCAGGCTAGCTGTTTCCACCTGTTTCCAGCCTTTATGCTAAGCTAAGCTAACTACCTCCTGACTCCAGAGCTGTGATGAATAAACACATAAGAGAATTTTCATAAATGTTGAACTATTCCTGGAACGATGGCCGCCTGTCAGTGTAAATCAGAGTGACCTTGATTTTTGCAGTCTTTATGCTAAGCTAGGCTAACATGCTAGCTGTATTATAATAAGACAACCTGACTCTCAGTGAAAGAGCGAGTCAGCAGCTCGTCCTTGTGAACAGATCAGTTTTAAAGCAGAAGGTACCAGAGGACGATGCCGTCTCCCATGCCGGTGAACAGGTCGTTGCTGGAAGGATCCATGGGCAGAACATGTTTACAGTCGCCGTCCTTCTCCAGAGCTTTATTGATCCAGTTCACAAAGGCCACCTTCTCCTCCTCTGCAGGGGGAAGACAGCACACATCAGACCACAGCCGACATCTGTCAGACCTGTTACAGTTCAGTCCATCATTCTGCAGCCTTTCATTGACAGGACAGCTGAAGAGTGTGACGGGAAACAGGGTAAGAGAGGGGGAGTGACACGCAGCAGAGGGACCCGGGCCGAGAGTCCAACCCGGGTCCGCTGCAGAGCCTCGGCACATGGGTCGCACGCTACCAACCGAGCTAAGCGGCGCCCGCTCAGAGCTTCTGTTGATCCACTCAGATGTTCTGTCCCCAGAACCTCAGAGGGAATCAAACCCACAGAACTCAATCTGATTGTTACAGTTCTCATCATCATCACAACATGTACAGTCGCCTCACAAACAGACCCACAGATATTAACAAAGCTAAAACTTCTGATGCTGGTTATTACAACAGATGACTCGATGCTGATGGACTGATTGATTGATCAGATCTGATGTTGGTGAACAGACCGGAGTACGAGTGCTGGGTGCCCGTCTGCTCCGATGTTCCCGCCACGCTACAGATTCCCTCCTTCTTATTGATGGCCTTCCTGAACGTCTTGGCCACCTCGCTGCTCTTCAGCCCGTGGACGATCTGAACGAGACATAGAAACAGTTCTGAGCGCGTTGATGCCACAGATGGGTCGGACAACAGAACAGCTGACTGACAGAACCTGTGGTCACCTGAGTGAAGTCCTGGAAGGTGAGCTGGTTGCTGGTCTTGGTCAGCTCCTGGACGATCTCTCTGACTCGGTATCCTGGCAGAGACAGGTTAGCAGCTCTGAACAGCTCATTGAGCTCGTCCTTACTGATGAACCCGTTGTGGTCCACGTCTGGAGGAGGAGAGGTCAGAGGTCAAACTCAGGGACCAGACTTTCATACAGGAGGCCCATTATCTTCATTCAAACCTGGTTCATCCTCAAGCTGTTCTTCTTACTGAACTCTGTGGGCCAAACTGATCCTAGACTGAGCTGGGATCAGTTTGGCCTCAGGACCGCGACCTTCAGTTCATCTACATTCAAATATTCTGATTTCTGATCAGCCTTTAACACTGCACCTCTGCTAGCTGAATAAAACAGGTGACCAGTGGAGAGACAGACTGAGAGAAGTGATCATTTATACAGTCAGACCGTCAGTGACAGGAAGTGACATCAGCTCAGCGCTCTTACCAATCTTAGCGAAGGCCTCTCTCAGCTCCTCCTCTTCCTCTGGAGAGATGGTCACGGGGGCGGCCATGTTGGATCCTGAAACTGACATGACATGCTATGAGTTCAGCGAGCAGCAGAGAAGGAGGAAGTGCAGATGAAACCTCCTGATTCTGCTCACTGATGCAAACTGTTCACACTTCTCTCTTCTGCTGCCGCTCACTTCCTGTCTGACAGAACAGCCTCTTTGTCTGTTCCTGCTGAGTGTGATCAGCTGTGATCAGCTGTGATCAGCTGTGATCAGCTGCAGGACAGCGAAGAGGAAGAACACTGAATGATTTAACTCTTCACTTGTTCGGCTCTGATGTCCTGATGGACCAGCTGCAGCAGAACCAGAGCTTGGGCAACAATAATAGATGCTTCATTACTTTTATCATTCATCATTTCTAAGCAGGAGCTGCTGTGGTGCAAATAAAGAATAAAACCTCCAACAGCCTGAAATGATTCAGTCTCTCCAGATTAAACCTGAGCAGCCGAATACGTCACTGAAAACTGAAGATCATCAAGTCAGTTTTTCCCTGGGTGAAGTTTTGGAGTGGAACGACTGAGCGTCAGAGAGGCGCCGAGTGAGCAGCCAGCCTCTGGTTCACACTCACAGCTGATGTTCAACAAAAGGTCAGTGAGCCCCAATTAATACTTATTGATCCAAATGGAGACATCAGAGCAGAAGAGACAGCTGACTTGGTGCATCATGTTCAGAGGAGGAAGAGAGAAGACACTGAGATCACATGACGCCTCGTTTATTTCAGTCTGATGATTCACTGAGTGTGTGTGTGTGTGTGTGTGTGTGTGTGTATGCAGAGTTTACATGAACACACACTTAGTATCAAGAAAGAGGATGTTAAGAAAGACTTCAGATTTCATCCTCTCAGGACTGATTCAACTTCCTGCAGCTCCAACAAACCAGACGCCACGCCACGCCACGCCACGCCACGCCACAACACGCCACGCCACGCCACGCCACGCCACGCTGTATCGTTACACTGACTGTGGCTGTAGAAGCTGTTTCTCCCCACTAACATCTCTGTGTGCTCGTCTGTAACTGACCTCAGGAACAACAACCAGTGACTTCAGTTCCTCCTGATGCAGCACGAGCTCATTATTTACTCATGTGAAACCATCTTCAGACTGAGAGATAACTGCACCGAGCACAGCGGCTACTGATGTATGAAGGTAGCAGGTAGCAGGTAGCATTCTCAGCTGTTAGCATGTAGCTCATTTACCAAACAGAGCAAACAGATGTAACTGGAGTATCAACACGGTGAATCACAGGACGACGACTTGGACTGAACTCTCTCACATCAGCTTCATTATTCCTGAAACAGAAACTGACAAGTCACCTTATATTTAATCACTTCAGAATCTCCTGTTGATCAGATTTATTTTATCTTTAACATCAAGTCGATCAGAGTTGGACGCTTTGAGTGAGTGTGCATGTCAAATAAATCTGTTGTTCAACTCTCGTCCTCTCGTTCATCATCAGGACGATCAAAAGCTCAGTCGAAGTTATAAAATAAGAGAAGAAGCGAGAATCTCTCTGACATTTTATATACATATATGTATAGATATAGATATAGATGATTAAAGAGTCCTGCAGCAGGTGACAGAAGCACAAATGAAACTCAGCCTCGAGACTAAACTGAGTTTAACCAGACATTCTGAGCTGACTTGAGTGAAATGTGATGTTACAGATGCAGGACGGGTCCTTAAACGCATCACGACCAACAGCTACAGAGGAACATAACATACTGATAACACAGCACATACTGATCACCGCTGACAGTCGATCTCACCGAGCTGAGAGCAGAAGCACGTTTTAATAAACTGTCAAACATGAATTCACTTCATGACAAACCTTCCAGCACCAAAGACGACGGGAAACAGAATAAATAAAGTGATGTGACTTCAGTTAAATATTCCATTATAGCTGCAGCTAATCATTCACTTCATCATTGATTATCCTGCCAATTAAACAGATCAACATTAGTTATGGATATTTGCATATTGGTGCATTGATGATGGATTAGCAAGGACCAAATATTCACGAACATTTGAGGAATGAAAACAAATCAGAAACATGACAGAAGAAACAAACACAAAGGTAAAATAATGTATAAATGTGCAGAAATCCTGAAGCAGAACTAAAAGGTTTTCTATTGTGTTCACTACTTGAGTAAATGTACTTAGTTACTTTGCACAACAGGTTGTCAGTGAACTTCCATATTAGTCTTTGTGTGACTGAAGATCATGTGACTATGAATCATCGGAGCAGCGTGGACTCGGCCTCGCCAGCCTGTCGACCACGTGCACCAGCATCTCCCCACACCTCCACAGCAGCAGGCATCACAAGTACCAGAACTGATGAAGAACCAGAACTGATAAAGAACCAGAAGAAATAAAGAACCAGAAGAAATAAAGTACCAGAACTAATAAAGTACCAGAAGCGCATCAGTTTCTGCTCGCGGCCTCGGAGGGATTTTCTGCAGTTGAAGTGAAGCTGACCACAAACTTCCTGTTGAGCTCGCTGCAGAGGTTTAACTTCTCCTTCCTCTCCTGCAGGCCTCTCTGCCTCCACCTCATCTCCACCTTCAGTCTACAACCTTTTCATTACTTCTGTCAAACACGCACAAAGTTACACTATCACCAATGCACAGTTACAAGTCTGTGATGTTCTTTGTGTTTGTATCGGACGATCAACGAGCACAGCAGCAGAGTCGTCAGCGAACACGGACCGGATCATTTAAATGTAGAGATTGAAGGGATAAATGCAACATCATGACACACTCACACACACACACACACACACACACACACACAGGATAAAGCCCTCCACTCAGGTGTGTCTCATCCCACAGCGATGCCTTCAGGAACACCTGCGTGGAGGAGGAAACTCCTGATCTGTGAGTTACCTGAGAGGTGAGCAGGAGGCTGCAGGTGTTCGGAGGAGTGTTGGTCTGTCCGTCTGTTCCTCGTCTGTTCCTCGGCTCGTCCGTCTGCTCACTTCTCCACAGGCAGCACTGAGTCGGCACTGATCAGGGCGACAACGCATCTATTCAAATCTACAAGGAAGGAAGTGACACGCAACACTTCAGAAACAGGAATGAAAGCATTTTGTCTTTATATGGCAATGACGCTGGCTGCAAGTGAAGGTAACCCTAACCGCGCTGAGGGCGGGAGGCTCAGAGACCAGGCTGAGAGACTCAGAGCGTCGTTCAGGTTCCAGTGTCTCAGACTGAGATCTGACCAGCAGCTTCACCCATCATTTTGCAGGCGGCAGTGTTTCTTCACTGCCTGTGATGTTTTCTACAGTCAGTCACATCCACTGCTGCTCCTGTGGACACACACGAGTCAGTATCATTTGATTTGACTGTTGTTCTTTAAGTCAACAGCTGACGGATCTTTGAAGGCTCAACTCAACTTTGAATTGTGAATTTTTCAGCCTTGTGAATCAGATATTAACTTTAATCCTCATACATTTTATTTCTATATAAACTCTCCATGTTATTGGGTTGTATTTGGCCTCATCTTCATCTAAGTGATTATTGTTTTAAACAATTTATTCATCGTCCATCTGATGTTTGTCTGTTTTCAGTTGTTCAGTACAAAAACAAAGACACAGACGGATAAAGAGACACTGAACATGTTAGTTTCCAATACCAGCGGGCGGACACACGGACAGGCAGGTACACAGGTTATTTACCTGGTGTAGGGTTGAATAAACACTCACCTGTCTGTCTGTCTGCCTGTGCTCCAGCTTCTCACACCATGTTGGTCATCATGCTGCCAACAGCCTCTGCTCTTCTTCAGTCGGTCCTGCACAGCTCCGGTCCCATCAGTCATCATCACAAGTCTGATCAGGTCTGAGTCAGTCTGTGATCCAGATCATCCCTGAGGTGGTGAAGGCTGAGGTCTGAACCGGGTCTTCTAGTCCTGAACACTGTAACTGAGAAAATGTTTTTATTCATTCCTTTGCTGACTTAATGCTTCTGAAATTAAATCCTCATCCTGGTTTTACCGAACAGGTTCAGTACAGCCCGGCTCAGTCAGCTGTTTCTACCACTGACATGAATATCAACTTTTATTGTGCTTTTGTATATAACTGATTTTACAGAATGCTTTGTCTTTTATCTGGACTGAGAGTTTTGAATGGAACGTTAAGAGGACGGCGGCGCAGAGTGAACACGTCCTGTGTCGTCATGACATGAATGAACCACAGGTGTTTCCTCACAGATGCGTCACACCTGGTTTCATCTTATCTGTTTCCTACACTCTGTCTCTGTGTTTGTCACAATGTAACTCACATATTACAGTATCAATAATCTAACTGGCTGGCCATCTGTTCCTCTGTTACCTGGACAGGACACCTGCACACCTGTCTCCTTCTGGAGGTGTATACAATAGAATTTAAACATAAAATACAAGTTCAGTTAATCTGTTATTATAAAACTAAATGCAAAGCACTGCAAAGCTATCAGAGCTAACAAAGCTAACTGGAGTCAGGTCAGCTGGACTCACCTGCTGACCTCAGGTACCTTCAGGCATAGACATATACATACACATAGACATAGACATAAACATAGATATATACATACACATAGACATAGACATAAACATAGATATATACATACACATAGACATAGACATAAACATAGATATATACATACACATAGACATAGACATAAGTGAGTGTGTAAATGAGACATTAACTTACAGCCCTACGTCGAAGAAGCTTCACTACACTGACTTGTCTTGCTTCACGGGGCGGAACTGCCAAATCCAATATGGCGGCAACGTTGCTGTATCGTATCGTATCGTATCGTTGACATATCGTATTGTTGACGTATCGTATGGTTGACGTATCGTATGGTTGACGTATCGTTTCGTTGACGTATCGTTTCGTTGACGTATCGTATTGTTGACGTATCGTATTGTTGACGTATCGTATCGTTGACGTATCGTATCGTTGACGTATCGTTTCGTTGACGTATCGTATCGTTGACGTATCGTATCGTTGACGTATCGTATTGTTGATGTATCGTTTCGTTGACGTATCATATCGTTGACGTATCGTATTGTTGACGTATCGTATTGTTGATGTATCGTTTCGTTGACGTATCGTATGGTTGCGTCTGAAATTCCATACTATACACTACATACTCAATGTGTGTACTATCCTTCAACATACTTTTGAGTGAATAACAGCAGTATACATCTTTTCAGACGTGCTGTTTAGCACAGAAGTGACGCACTTCCTGAGACCCTCCTGCCGGTTGAATTGGAGATGTGTAACCGTGGTAACCCGTGCCAACCTCACCTCTACTGGCAATCTACAATAATATCTGTGTAAGTATAAGGTTTCACTTATGATGACACACTGTTGTGGTTGTAATGTTAACTGAGATAACTAAGGAGCTAACGTTAATTAAACAGCTACTGTTAGAAACTTAAATTGAAGCATTATAACGTTAGACATTACACCAGAGCTGCATTGGTCGCTGTCTGCCATTGTCTGTTGTGTTGTTGTTGTCATCACTGCTGCATTGCATTGTGGGATATTTATGCCGGCGCAGTGTCCAGTACTTGCATACTTCAATATCGACCAGAAACAGAGGTGCTGCTTAGCTTGGTTGGTAGCGCGTGCGACCCATGTGCTTTCTGCAGCAGACCCGGGTTCGACTCCCGGCCCGGGTCCCTCTGCTGCGCCTCTCTTACCCTGCTTCCTGTCACACTCTTCAGCTCTCCTGTCAAAAAGGCCAAAAAATGTTTTAAAAAATATAGATTTACCAGAAACAGTATGCACCTCACGTACTATTGGGTTCATACGAAGGTTTCAACATACTAAAAAATCTGACATACTGTTTTGGTGTACTCAGTTGAACGCTAGCGTGGACTTTCAGATGCAGCCATACATCTTCAGGTGTTCCCTGTGCTGACGTCATCCTCACACTGTAAACTGTCCACATTTAGGGTTAAATCTCAGACGCAACCTCAGCTCATGACGTCAGCAGCAGGACTGATGGAGGCTGTGTTAAAGCTCTAATTGTTTCTACAAACTGTCTCTGCTGTGCTTCAGGTTGGAGTCAGAGAGTCCTGAGCTGCTCCTTCGTCTGAAAGTTACATTCTACAGCAGCAAGCTTCAGTGGAGAGATTTACTGCAGGTAACATGGAGCTAACCTCCACTGTCTCACCTGAGCAGGTGACCTGATGGTTCACAGAGGGGCAGGTGTGAGGGGATCCAGCATCCCCACTCACTCCTCTGCTGCCCAACACCTCCATCCTCAGATGCTCCACATCACTGAGGGGTTCCCATGGAAACCAGCAGGGACCAGAGCTGAGCGCCTCCTGCTGGACCTGCTCAGTCAGGTAGGATGGTGTTATGACATAAACATGTCTTAAATATGCCTAAAATGGGACTTACATAATAACCTCCCACAGCTGGCAGATGGAGGTTTGCAGCACTTTATAGATTTTCTATTTTCTATTTATGACTCTGACTGGACTGTTTTGTGCCTTTTCTTTCCTCCCACTGTGTTTACTGTCATGCACACGCACACACACACACACACACACACACACACACACACACACACACACACACACACACACACACAGGTAAAGTCTGTGAAACATCTGATTCTACTTTCTTCTATTTCTACTTTACTTCTTTATTTGTGTTTTAATAGAAACTTTATTAAAAGTGAGCTTTTGGAGAGGTTTGAAGAAAAACAGAAGCAGACAGCGAGTCTCATTATTTGAGTATCCGGTCTGTGAAACCAGCTCCAGTTGAACTCTCAAACGGTTGATGGAGTTTAATATAAATATATTTTCCACATGAAGAGTAACATGTGATGAAACACTGTGTGGGTTCATCTCCTCTGTCAGTTCTATGTTCCTGCCCTCTGGATGGTTCGGGACATTTTAACTAACAGGATGAGAACTTTACAAACAAACAACATATTATTCTGTGAGAATGTTTGAATGGGGTGGAAAGTTACAGATATGAGCTCACTGACATCATGTGTTTGTTCCTCTGTCTGCTAACCACAGACACCCCACACACTCAGACCACGACCTCAGTCCAGAGGAGACAAACTGACTTTAGGTGTTATACTGAATTAATACTGAGCGCCTCCACCTGGCGAACAGGAGAAACATCTGTCACATCTCCACCCACCTGTCCTGTCAGGTGAGGAGGCTCAACCTGCTCAAGCTCAAACCCTTTTGGTTTCCATGATGGTGACAGTTATTTGCAGGCAGTTAGGAGTTAAAACAAACATTCAACACACAGCTTCAATCATATTATATAATTAATGAATGAAAAGGTTAACTTGAATAAATATAAATTATATATATATATATGTGAAGAAATGGGGGGGGGTGAAAACTGAGCAGGGTGAGTGTTTTATTTACATATTTATCATTATTATTTATCTTTATTAAGAACATTCAGGTGACAAAGGTTAAAATACACGTTTATTCATAAACTATACAAAATAAAGAGGTAAAAACATTAAACCTCTATATTTAATGAACCGTTAACAGTTAACGTGCCGATGACGTATATGAAAACAAACTAAGCCAATCACAGCGAGGCAGCGCGGTCAGCTGACAGCAGCTTCCGGCAGTGACGTCAGGTGTTGTGAAAATGGCCGGACACGAACATCATCATCACTTCTCTCTGTGCTTCTGTGATTTAATGAGGTAATCTCTTCTTCTTTTCAACGATTCAACGTTAAATTAACGGACGGTTCACCGGAAGCGACGTCAGAGTGCTAACCGGACAGCTAGCTTTAGCTTGATAGCAGCGAACTGTCGTCGGTCCCGGTTCACGGTCTCTGTCTGCCCCTCCTCAGGTTGTTGTGGTCTCTGGTGGTCCCCTGTGCCTACCTCAGCCTGCTGCTGACCCTCCTGCTGCTGCTGCTCCTGATGGGGGTCCGCATGTGGCTGCAGGGCCGCCGCAGGGCCCGCCGGGCCCAGGACGGAGGCCCCGCCGTGGCCTTCTTCCACCCGTACTGTAACGCGGGAGGAGGCGGGGAGAGGGTGCTGTGGTGCTCCCTGAGGGCCCTCATGAACCGGTACCAGCTCCACCTGACTCACAGCACCTGGTGTCTGTGTTGTCTGCTCGAGACTCACACTACACACATACTGTATCCATGTAGTGAGTCCGTGTCTGTGTCGATGTCTGTCCACACAACAGACCGACAACACGGCTGAGGGTCAGACTCTCTGCTCACTCCAGCTTCTAGCTCAGACACGTTAACACAGTCGGATTCTTTGTCCTTGTTGTTGTGAGTGTTCCCACCAGCAGCTGTGGATCCACATCCCGACCCAAACCCGCTGTGGATCAGCTGTGGATCAGCTGTGGATCAGCTGTACTGAGTCTCACTATCAGCGGGCCGTTAGCATCACTGCAGGGATTCGAACTAAATGACCATCCAGTGCAGCTCTAAGTGTTGATGTGGAAATAAGACGATTTTAGTGACAGTGTTCAGAAAAGTAAAAGATGAAGTGACTGCAGTTAAATGGAACTGAGTAGAAAGTGGACTGAGTGGTCGTTTCCCTTCAGATACCCGGGCGTCTCCTTCGTGGTGTACACTGGAGATCAGGGAGTGACGGGGGAGCAGATTCTGGAAGGAGCCCGACAGCGTTTCAACATCACGCTGCCTCGACCAATCAGCTTCATCTTCCTGCGTCACCGCGTGCTGGTGGAGGCGACTTCCTACCCTCACTTCACCCTGCTGGGTCAGAGCGCCGGGTCCATGTTCCTGGGTGAGAACAAACAGAACCGCAGAGTTAATGTCAGTCTGCTGTGACACATCTTCAACTCCTGTCTGAGCACAGCATTAATATTAACATTACAAACACAGAGAATATTAAAGTATTCAGAAATAAATATCACGTCTATGATCACCTGATGTCTCTGACTGTGTCGGATCAGAACTCAGAGAATGTCATTCAGCTGTTAGCTGATTGATCATCAGTTCTTCTGTGTTTTATAACTTTAGTAACAGTTGTATATATATTGTGTGTGTGTGTGTGTGTGTGTGTGTGTGTGTGTGTGTGTGTCAGGCTGGGAGGCTCTGACAGCCTTCGTTCCTGACCTGTATGTGGACTCGATGGGTTACGCCTTCACCCTGCCGATCTTCCGTTACCTGGGCGGCTGTAAGGTGGCAAGCTACGTTCACTATCCCACCGTCAGCACCGACATGCTGTCAGTGGTCAGAGAGAGGAACCCAAGGTAACACACACACACACACACACAAAATGAACATGATGCTCTCAAAGCGTCTGATACCTTATAGAAACACCTGACGTCTAAAATGAAGCTAACCTTCTGTGTTCCTCCTCTTGTGATTCCAGATTCAACAACGCTGACTTCATCTCCAGGAACCCCATGCTGAGCGCGGTGAAGGTGGTGTACTACTGCTGCTTCGCCCTGCTGTACGGCCTCGCCGGCTCCTGCAGTGATGTCATCATGGTGAACTCCACCTGGACACTGGGACACATCCTGGCTCTGTGGCGTTCGCCAAACCGCACCAGCGTCGTCTATCCGCCCTGCGACGTCAGAGCCTTCCTGGACGTCCCACTGGAGGAGGATGATGAAGATGACGTGGAGGAGGGCTGGGAGGAGCTGGGACAGGAGCTGGGGAGCGGAGAGGAGAAGGACGGACGAGGAGGAGACAGGAAGTGTCACTCCATCGTGTCGGTGGGTCAGTTCAGACCGGAGAAGGACCACCGGCTGCAGATCAGAGCCTTCCACAAACTGCTGGACAGGAAGGAGGGGGGGCTGGGGGGACGGGAGTCTCTGCGGCTGGTGCTGATTGGTGGATGTCGGAACCAGGAGGATGAGGAGCGGGTGCTTCTGCTGCGGGGGCTCTGTGACGAGCTGGGCGTGTCCGACCGGGTCAGCTTCAAACTTAACGTGCCCTTCGAGGAGCTGAAGAGAGAGCTGGTGGACGCCACCATCGGCCTGCACACTATGTGGAACGAACACTTTGGGATAGGTGAGCACGCACACATACGAACGCTACTCAGTCTTAAAGATCCGACATGTTTTATAGATATCTGTCAGAATTCTGCATTAAACCAGCTCGACCTTTGTTCTTCATGTTGCTGAGTCGAGTTCTCACAGCATCTCAAATGTTTCCAACATTGTTCAGAAAAATCCTCCAGTTTCCTTGAGGTGACGTTTCATCTGGTCGTCTGTCTGTAACTTCAGGAGAGTCAGAGAGAGCAAACATGACCTCATCTGAGTCCCATGATGCCACACTGCTTCATGACATCATCAATAACATGATGACCCATCTGTCCCTCTCCTCTGTCTCCAGGTGTGGTGGAGTGTATGGCTGCAGGCACCATTGTTCTGGCTCATAAATCCGGCGGGCCGAAGCTGGACATCGTGGTCCCGTATGAAGGAGGACAGACGGGCTTCCTGGCCGACAGTGAGGACAGCTATGCTGCTGCCATGGAAACCATCCTGACGCTGTCTCCGTCTGCCAGGCTTGAGATCAGACGAAACGCCCGGCGCTCTGTTGAGAGATTCTCCGACCAAGAGTTTGAGTTCTGTTTCCTGGCAGCGACGGAGTCCCTGATGACCAGACTGGAGCGATGAAGAGGAGCCTGGCCTGGAGTCCACCACGAACCAGGACCTCATCTGTCCTGGGTGTTATTAGTCTACACATGTATGGAGTGAAGCAGTGAGAGTCAGATCTAAACTTCAGCACCGTCAGTGACGTGTGACATGATTCGTCATACAACATTTGAACAAGAGAAGAAGGAGAAGCTCCTGCTGGACTCAGAGCTTCTTATCCACTGACATGAAGAAAAACTAATCAGGACGAGGTTCACCAAATTCAGTGACTTTGCAAGTGTCAGACTCAGGTGTTTGATTCTCACCTGGTGACAGGATTGATGGAAGGAAGAGGACTTGTTACAGACACACAGAAAGATAAAGTTTGTCCTGTCTTGTATTGAAGGTGAGCAGCAGTTCAGTTAACATGATGCAGTGATTCAAACATGAAGTCACATCATGTTCATCATCAAACTGTTGATGTGACGTCGGGTTAAAGTTTAGCAGAGATGAGCTTCAGGGAAGTTTGATCAGTTAACTCGCTGTCTCTTCTACGTGTCTTTAAATAACCTGTTTTGTAGTTTTTCTTCTCTTTTCATTATGCTGTGCTGAAAGTTCCCCCTTGTTTTCAGTCTTTGTGCTAAGCTAGGCTAGTGTGCATCATCTGGTCTGACTCTGGTGACAGACAGGAAGTATTTCTGACAATTTGTTCCTTTTAAGGTGTTTAAATAAAGTTACATTCCAAACTGAGCTACAGCTTTACATCCAGTGGACAGTGATGTGATCATAGTTCAGTGAAGACGTGTCAGGATTCCTGAACTGACAGAAAAGGCTTGTAAAGGTATTTTTTCATCAGTGAAATGAAAACTTGCTGTGTTTTGTGTTGAGCTGAAGGCCAAATGTCTCTAACTGAACTGTTGTTTCACTTCCTGTTTGCGATGAGTTCCAGCCATGGAGATATGATCGTGTGCAAAATATCAAAGAATCTTTATTTTAAAATACATTATTAATATTTAGGTCTGTTAATGTAGAGGAACTCAACAATACTGCAATAAATACAATCATCAAACATGTCGAGTGACTTCTTCTGACAGGAAAAAAAACACTGACAGAGGAAACAATCTGTCTTCTGACAGTGAAGGAAAGAATTATAATCAGAAATCAGAGCTGCACTGAAGATATTGTGTAAGGAAATAAAGGATATTCTGTATTTTTCTTATTGTCATTAAATCTTGTGAAAAGACCAGAAGAGCCAGTATCCACTGTCTGTGTTCTGCATGTTGATGAAGGTTCTGCTCATTAGTGATGATGCACAGGACCTTTGATTTAAGAACTGTTGACAGCAGAAGTTTCTCTTGTTTGCACAAAGGAAACTTCTTGACATCCTGTTAGAGAACAACTGTCAGTGCAGACCGACTGTTCAGCTTAAAGAGTTCGGAGTCAGTTATTCTGCGGGATGTTTGTGAGACTCAGGACGTTTCTTTGTAGTTACAGGCATGTTATCTTCACCTTCTTCAGAGGAAATGAGTGTAGTCGCTCCAGCAGTGACGTCTGAGTCCTCCACCTCAGTCTTCATCTGGTGACCTCTGTCCTCCTCCTCCTCCTCCTCCTCCTCCTCCTCCTCCTCCTCCTCCTCCTCCTCCTCCTCCTCCTCCACTCTCTCCTCTGAGCTGCTGTCCTCCAGGACAAACAGGTTCTTCATGGAGTCTGCCACCGCTTCTCTCAGCTCATCCTCCGACTCCTCAAAGTTCCTGGGGACAGACAGGTAGTACACATCACCTGATGTAGTTGAAGCTACATTCAGCAGGTGTTGTCCAAAGAGTCTCACTAAACACTTTAAAACTCTCAGCCAGTAAGTTGTGTATTTGATCCACATCTAATGGAAAGTGACACTATGTCATGTGCGACTGCTTTGGTGGTTTTATGAAAATTCTTTAGGAAGAAAAAGCACAAAGACTATTTCACACCAAGAGCTGCTGGCTGAGTGGGTCTAGAACAAGACCACTATGCGCTATGTTGCTGTTTGTGTTTTTCAGGTATTAAAAATAATATTTCCAGTTTTCACGCAGCTCAGTTTGGTTCAGGTAATGAAACTACTGGATCAATTTGAGTAAAAGATCACAATCGCCAGTCAGCAATTTCACACACAACACAAACACGTGATGATCATTAAAGATAAAACAAAAGAAGCTCATTCCATTCACAAAGTGTTCATTGGTTACAATATATTGATATTAACTTCAGGAGGACGAGGCAAATATATCTTATCATAATATCAAGCTAATTCATCCCAACACATAAGAGGGTCCAGAGAGCAGGAGGAAGAGTTGACTCACGTGTCGTCATCGTCAGACCTCGGCTCCAGACGCTTTTCATCCATCTCCACATCAGAGTCCTCCTCCTTCTCTGGCTGTAAATCTGAGAGTTTGGACAGGTCTGTGTGTCAGATGTTTCCAGAGGTTTGATCACCTGAACAGCTCATCTTGTTCATTCAACACTACCTGTGTTCAGTCTGTGTTCACCTGCAGAGTCCACAGTTGAGGTGAGTTCAGCCTGGTGGAGAGCATTCAGCAGAGTGTTGGGGGGGGCGTGGCCCCACTGTCTGTGAGCTGCTGCCTCCTCACCTGAGGGGGCGGAGTCAGGAGACATACATACAGACAGTACAGGTACTCATCAGTCATCCTGTAGTGCTGTGACACAACACCTGGACAGAGGGTAAAATATAAGTTTTTGATCTGAAATAAAAGAAAGTTTAAGATGTGATGAGATCCTCTAGAATGCAGATGTCTCACTCTGTTGAAACTACAGAGACAGTAGAGCTTCTCTTACCTCATAAACAATCTTTGGTGAGTTCAGACACAGACTGACATCAGATAAGTTCCATGTGTCCTGTCCCTGAGCTGCAGAGCTGCAGGCAGGCTAGCTGTTTCCAACTGTTTACAGTCTTTATGCTAAGCTAAGCTAAGTGACTGAAGAATAAATGAATGACTTGTGAAACATTGTTGTACTCCACCTTGTTCAGCCTCCATCGCCGTGTTGTGGATGGAGTTGATGTCCATTTTGGCGAGTGCATCCATCAGTGTCTGAGGAGTCCTCTGGCTCCACCTCCTATGCAACTCTGACCAATCCTTGAGCTTCAACTCCTCCCCCTCCTGGAAGCTCAGAGTCTGGTTCAGAGGGTCCACGTCCTGTTTGAGGAGTCAGGGACAGAATGAGAGGAGGAGGAAGATGATGCAGATAAGACACAGGAGAATAAAAAGGCGCAGATGAAGAAGATGAGCTCCACCAGGAACCAGGACCTCATCTGTCCTGGGTGAAGCAGACTCAGCTGAGTGTGTCAGACTCAGGTGTTTGATTCTCACCTGATGACAGAAGAGCTGGAAGAAAGACGATAGAAGATGCAGAAGAAGAAGAGAGACAGAGAGGAATCACTTACCTTCCCCTCCTCCTCTTCCTCGTCCTCCTCTTCCTCCTCTCTTCTCTCCTCTTCCTCCTCCTCTGTGTTGTTTTTCATCCTTCCATCATCTAACCGGATCTCAAACATGATTCCCTTCTGCGGGAATGACAGATATCATCTGAGACACTTCAGTGTTCAGGTGGACAGCAGGCTGAAACTCAGCGGCTTGTTGATTCTTTGCTGTTTTTCATGAAAGATCTGACGGGTTTGTTTTATTGTCAGACAGGTGTACCTGTCCTCTGATCTCACCTGGTCTCTGTGTTTTCTCTTCAGCTCTCTCCTCTGATCTCTGATCTGCTTCAGAGCTGCTTCAACTTCCTGCAGCAGAGACAAGAGACATTATAGATCTGATCATCTTTTAATCTAACATCAGCACAGAGTGAAATAATCCATACAGAGTCTTCACTGTTCTTTATATACACGTGTTCTGACTTTAGTATAAAACAGGTTCTGAGTCAGACTGAACTGACTTCCTGTCAGTGTTTACCTGTGCAGGTGTGTCTCTGTGCTGCTCCTCAGGCTCTCTGCTTTTCTCCACCACAAAGGTTCCTTGTTTGTTTTGTGGCTCAACCTGAAACAGCACAGAATGAAAATATATTAGCAGCATGATTTACAGTCTGATCGGGTCGAGACTGTGACTGTGTGTTGACAGGAGGGTGATATGAGTCCAACCTGTCTGATGACACTGCTGTTGATAATATTTATCTCTAAACTTTACAGTAAAGACTGAAAATGAAAAAAACGAAGAAAACAAGTACTCTGATCTCTCCACAGTGATAATCATCCAGCAGTTATCTGCCAGGAAGTGACTGTTGTTGGTGATGTCAGGGTGTCTTGGTCTATATAACAGTGAACAACAGCCAACAGGATGTTTCTTACAGACGTTTCACCTCTAGTCCTCTTCAAGAACCTGAAACATGTGGAGCTGCCTACGATACAGCACAGAGAGTTACTGTGACCTGGACGACTGACAACCTTCAGTAGTTTTTGAGCAAACAAATAAACAAAGCAGAGAATTTCCTTTTAGCATGTGACAGTTTTCCAACCTGACGTTGCTGAACAGGCTGGAGACATGAATATTCAGCTGGTGTGATGAGACGTCTGTCTGCTGTAGTCTCAGGTGTAACACAGGTCGTACTCACCTGAGCTTCAGCTCTCTGCTTCATCTGTCTCATCTCCTCATGATACTGATGTCTGATCAGATCCAGCTGACGGAGGTACTCCTGTTTACATGTACACACACACACACACACACACACACACACACACACACACACACACACACACACACACACTTAAGCATGGTACTTGAGTAAATGTACTCAGTTACCTTCCCTGGTGTCTCCTACCTGCTGTCCGTCCTGTCTCCTGTCCTGAAGAGTGTGTTGGCGTTCAGAAGGTCTCACTTCCTGTGTCCTGATGCGTTCAGCTGTACATGGACGCAGACCCTGATGGTCAGAGAGGAAGCGTCAGAGGGCAGAGGTTATAGGGTCAGTAGAGCATGGCATGCTGGGAAAACACCATCAACACCCACACTGAAAGAAGGTGTCAGTGTAATCGACAGCGTCTGCTCAGTGACTTTATATTTGTCCTACTGAGCAGATTAAACTGACGTCCTCCCTCCGTCTGCTGAAGTGTCAGCTGAAGGTGGTCATCCCGTCGTTTGTATCTATTCTACTTTTTGTTCCAGAGTGATTGATTTATGCTTAAAACACATTTGTTTGATGAAGTGTGTGGAATTACTGTGTTCCCCCAGGGTCAGAGTCATCGTGTCTTAACAATATTATAATATAATGAAAAGCTCCATCCTACCAGCTGTTTCTCTGCTCTCAGTTTGTACTGGTTGGCCTCATGTCTCCTCTGCAAGTATTCATTACGAGCTGCAGCCACACTGACACACACACACACACACACACGCACGCACACACACACACACACACACACACACACACACACACACACACACACTCCATTATGATAATACATCACAGATTAATCATGTTCAAAACACCAGATTAGTTTAAAAAACAAGCTAAAAGAAGCATTTTGGAAAAAAAATGTTTATTCACTTTCATGCTCGATGTTTGATCAGAGAATTACTCTCATGTCTGCACGATCAATACGAAGCTACAGTGGACTGTTAGCTTAGCAACCTGGCTGTTTAACTTCAGTCGAGCTAGCTGTCTCCACTGTTTCCAGTCTTTATGCTAAGCTAAGTTTACCATCTCCTGGCTTTAGATCCATTTTAACAGACAGATGAACATGAACACGTGGAGCTGCTCTCAGCTGAACATGGTGGCTGATGGGTAACTAGTCAATGAAGTGTTCAGTCAATAATTAATAATCAGAAAATACTCTGATAATCAATTAATCATCAGATTCACACACATCAAAGTTTCATGACTTCTATTTTCTTCTTCTTCTTTAACAAATTAAGGCATGTTTGAATCAATTCCAATTATAGATTACTTGTTTAAATCATGTTTTATCAAAAGTTTCTCAGTTGTGATGCTTTTCTGCATTTCTGTCTCGTGATAATAAACTGTTGGTCAGACGTGAAGACGTTACTTTTGAACTTAATTCTGTTTTGATTTTCAGAGAATTTGTAGACAAATCACTAAATCAATCACCCTGAGAGTAAGCTCACTCACAGCTGGTGTGGTTCCACAGCAGGCTCTTCACATGGCTCCTGAGGAGCAGGAGGAGCAGGAGGAGCAGGAGGAGGATGAAGGACGTCCTTGTTCCTCCACTGAAAGGCGTCCAACTGGGCATAGTAGTGCTGGTAATGACTGACGAGCTGCTCACCATCAAACCTGCAGCAGTAACAGAGTCGTCACACCATCACTAATGATCACTGATGAACATTCACACTCACAGGTGAAGATCCAGTCTGACTCACCTGTGGTTCTGACCTGTGATGTCTCTGTCTGCAGCTCGTCCTGCTCTCTGATGGACAGGCTGACATCACACATACATAATATCAGTACAACTCAAATATAACAGGCCGTAAGAGACAGCTGTAGGAACCCTGGATACCATTTAACACACTGGACCTGCACACTGTCCACCTGCACACTGCCCACCTGCACACTGTCCACCTGCACACTGCCCACCTGCACACTGCCCACCTGCACACTGTCCACCTGCACACTGCCCACCTGCACACTGCCCACCTGCACACTGTCCACCTGCACACTGTCCACCTGCACACTGTCCACCTGCACACTGCCCACCTGCACACTGCCCACCTGCACACTGCCCACCTGCACACTGCCCACCTGCACACTGCCCACCTGCACACTGTCCACCTGCACACTGCCCACCTGCACACTGTCCACCTGCACACTGTCCACCTGCACACTGCCCACCTGCACACTGCCCACCTGCACACTGTCCACCTGCACACTGCCCACCTGCACACTGTCCACCTGCACACTGTCCACCTGCACACTGTCCACCTGCACACTGCCCACCTGCACACTGCCCACCTGCACACTGTCCACCTGCACACTGTCCACCTGCACACTGCCCACCTGCACACTGCCCACCTGCACACTGTCTATTTGTTTGACTAATGTATACTTCTGTGCAGTATTACTGGTGGAGCCAACACATGTCCACATGTTATAGCTCTCCTTCATGTTCTCTCAGCTGTAATAAATTGAACTATATCTATATCTAATCTTTAACTATAGATAGATCTAGATCTATCTATAGATGCTGTGCTGGATCTAAGTGTTCTGTTCTAGTTTCAGGCTGTAACAGTTTGGTGTGTTGCAGACTAGATGATGTCACCTTGATCTCTTCAGACACAGTATCAGTTCCTGAGTGCAGTACACATACTCAGTACACATACTCATAGTACACTATGAGCCAACTCTATCACTCTTCTTCCTCTATGTATAATTGTTCTTAATACTTGATACAGGGCAGGTGTGTGGACTCTGGGGACCCTCCAGTCTGGTTTAGCAGCTGGTCTCCTCACAGCAGCCGCTGGTCTCTCTGCTGGTCCGGACTTCTTCTCTGTGAACAGGACAGTCTCAGGTTAGAACAACATGTGGCTCTCCTGCTCTGGTCCTTCAGGTTCAGTTGGATGTTGAACTGAACATGAGACATGCGGGGTGACTCTCCCTCAGTGCGCTAACATGTCATGTGATCACAATCAGCCCAATCAGGATTCAGCTCATCTCCGTGGAAGCGATTTGATCAAGGAGAGTCGAATTTCTGAACAGACATGTTGACGGGAGACGACCAGCAGGAGGCGCCACAGTCCTCAACAAACACACAGCTGCTGCTTCCTGTCACATGTTCAGTGTTACCTGCTGCTCCTGGTATAACTGCTGCTCTGCTTCTGTGAAGCGCTGTGTGGTTCACCTCCTGCTGCATGACCTGCACACACACACACACACACACACACACACACACACACACAGGAAACAAACAAAACATATCAATACTTCCATATATCGGATCAATTACAGTGAATACTCTGCTGTCTGAACATATTCTGGAATAAACTTTTCATGATAGTGTCATATTTATCATGTAGCAGTAATCATAAAGTATTCATCTTGGACACACTGATTGTGACTAAGAACCGATCAGAGGTCTCACCTGTGTGTCCAGGTGTTTCCTGATGTGTTTCTCCAGGACAGGACGTCTGAGGACGGAGCTGACCGAGGGACGGTCCCGAGGGTTCACCTGGAAGACAGAGTGTGCTTTTGTGTGTAAATTACAATAAATAAACTGTGACCTGATAAGTAACTAGTAACTTTAGCTGTACACCTGTAGTGACGCACAACGTTCAGGTAAACTTAATCAATATATGTATGAAACTCAAGTCTTTAGATTTGAGAACACTGTGACACTGGTTTCATTGTTACCTCTGAGATGTAGTGAGGGAAAAGTATACACTCATAAAAAAAACTAAAGTTACTCTCAGAAATGTTTGATTGTTCAACAGACTGATAATAATTTGATCAATAAAAGACTCATCCATAAGAGATACGACAGGTACAGCATTGTGACCGACCTGCTGCACATCATGAAACTATAAACATAAGATCATAACTACATTAAATGTCACCGTGTGGTGGTGACAGACTTCTGCTGTCTCTACATTCACTGAGAGAAGGAAACATTCAGGTAAAGTTCTGTGTGTGTTGTTCTGTGTGTGCGTCTGTTAGCTCCAGTGTGTGTGTTAGCTCCAGTGTGTGTTAGCTCCAGTGTGTGTTAGCCCCAGTGTGCATTAGCTCCAGTGTGTGTGTTGGCTCCAGTGTGTGTTAGCTCCAGTGTGTGTTAGCTCCAGTGTGTGTGTTAGCTCCAGTGTGTGTTAGCTCCAGTGAGTGTGTTAGCTCCAGTGTGTTTGTTGGCTCCAGTGTGTGTGTTAGCTCCAGTGAGTGTGTTAGCTCCAGTGTGTGTGTTAGCTCCAGTGTGTGTGTTAGCTCCAGTGTGTGTTAGCTCCAGTGTGTGTGTTAGCTCCAGTGTGTGTGTTGGCTCCAGTGTGTGTTAGCTCCAGTGTGTGTTAGCTCCAGTGTGTGTGTTAGCTCCAGTGTGTGTGTTAGCTCCAGTGTGTGTGTTAGCTCCAGTGTGTGTGTTGGCTCCAGTGTGTGTGTTAGCTCCAGTGAGTGTGTTAGCTCCAGTGTGTGTGTTAGCTCCAGTGTGTGTGTTAGCTCCAGTGTGTGTTAGCTCCAGTGTGTGTGTTAGCTCCAGTGTGTGTGTTGGCTCCAGTGTGTGTTAGCTCCAGTGTGTGTTAGCTCCAGTGTGTGTGTTAGCTCCAGTGTGTGTGTTAGCTCCAGAGTGTGTTGGCTCCAGTGTGTTTGTTGGCTCCAGTGTGTGTGTTAGCTCCAGTGTGTGTTAGCTCCAGTGTGTGTTAGCTCCAGTGTGTGTGTTAGCCCCAGTGTGTGTTAGCTCCAGTGTGTGTTAGCTCCAGTGTGTGTTAGCCCCAGTGTGCATTAGCTCCAGTGTGTGTGTTGGCTCCAGTGTGTGTTAGCTCCAGTGTGTGTGTTAGCCCCAGTGTGTGTTAGCTCCAGTGTGTGTGTTAGCTCCAGTGAGTGTTAGCCCCAGTGTGTGTGTTCGCTCCCGTGTGTGTGTTAGCTCCAGTGTGTGTGTTAGCTCCAGTGTGTGTGTTGGCTCCAGTGTGTGTTAGCTCCAGTGTGTGTTAGCTCCAGTGTGTGTTAGCTCCAGTGTGTGTGTTGGCTCCAGTGTGTGTGTTAGCTCCAGTGTGTGTTAGCTCCAGTGTGTGTGTTTGCTCCAGTGTGTGTTGGCTCCAGTGTGTGTGTTAGCTCCAGTGTGTGTTAGCTCCAGTGTGTGTGTTTGCTCCAGTGTGTGTTGGCTCCAGTGTGTGTTGGCTCCAGTGTGTGTGTTAGCTCCAGTGTGTGTTAGCTCCAGTGTGTGTGTTTGCTCCAGTGTGTGTTGGCTCCAGTGTGTGTGTTAGCTCCAGTGTGTGTTAGCTCCAGTGTGTGTGTTTGCTCCAGTGTGTGTTGGCTCCAGTGTGTGTTGGCTCCACTGTGTGTGTTAGCTCCAGTGTGTGTTAGCTCCAGTGTGTGTGTTTGCTCCAGTGTGTGTTGGCTCCAGTGTGTGTTGGCTCCAGTGTGTGTGTTAGCTCCAGTGTGTGTTAGCTCCAGTGTGTGTGTTTGCTCCAGTGTGTGTGTTGGCTCCAGTGTGTGTGTTGGCTCCAGTGTGTGTTGGCTCCAGTGTGTGTGGTAGCTCCAGTGTGTGTGTTAGCTCCAGTGTGTGTGTTGGCTCCAGTGTGTGTGTTAGCTCCAGTGTGTGTTGGCTCCAGTGTGTGTGGTAGCTCCAGTGTGTGTGTTAGCTCCAGTGTGTGTGTTGGCTCCAGTGTGTGTGTTAGCTCCAGTGTGTGTTAGCTCCAGTGTGTGTGTTGGCTCCAGTGTGTGTTGGCTCCAGTGTGTGTGTTGGCTCCAGTGTGTGTGTTGGCTCCAGTGTGTGTTGGCTCCAGTGTGTGTGTTGGCTCCAGTGTGTGTGTTAGCTCCAGTGTGTGTTAGCTCCAGTGTGTGTGTTGGCTCCAGTGTGTGTGTTAGCTCCAGTGTGTGTTGGCTCCAGTGTGTGTGTTGGCTCCAGTGTGTGTGTTGGCTCCAGTGTGTGTTGGCTCCAGTGTGTGTGTTAGCTCCAGTGTGTGTGTTAGCTCCAGTGTGTGTGTTGGCTCCAGTGTGTGTTGGCTCCAGTGTGTGTTGGCTCCAGTGTGTGTGTTAGCTCCAGTGTGTGTGTTGGCTCCAGTGTGTGTTGGCTCCAGTGTGTGTTGGCTCCAGTGTGTGTTGGCTCCAGTGTGTGTGTTAGCTCCAGTGTGTGAAGACGACCTGAGAACATTTAGATAAACCTCTAGCTCCAGTATATGTACTGGTTTTAATGGTTTTTAATGTTTTTATTTTACTTTTATGTGGTGGAAGTAAAATCTGAACTGAACTTTCAACACAGAAACAGACACAGATGTGCTGAGTCTGAGTCCAGTTGTTTAAATGTGAAATGACAATTACAATAACCTGCTGTTTATGGATTTATGGTACATCCACTTCATAATATTCACACAAACTCAATAAAAATACATTGAAATGAATAACAGTGTTCCTGACCTTGAAGAGCTGTGACAGCAGCAGACGAAGCTCGTAGGAGTAGCGGGTGGAGACTGGGTTGTAGCGCCCCCTGCAGATCTTACTGACCAGCTGCCGCAGACTGCTGCCCTCAAACTGCAGGTGAGGACAGGTGAGGACAGGGAGACAGGTGATTAATCAACAAATATGTAGATCATCAGATCATCATGTAGTTATTTCTCAACTAAACGTGAAACTTTCCTCATGTTTGGTTTCATGATCAGTATTTTGACCCAGTATCAGGAAGTTTCACTCTTCTGACATTCAATCGTTTGCTTGTTCATTGTGCTGAAATTAATCTGGGTGTTAGCATTCCCTGCTGGAAAAACCAGCACAGACCAGCATGATTTCCATGCTGGTCTATCCTGGTCTGTACTGGTTAGTGCTGGTTTGGTGCTGGTTGAGCTGGTGGACCAGCTTCATCATGTTGGGCCCATTAATTATGATGGCCTACCAGCATAGTCTTGCTGGTGATGTTGCTGATGAGGCTGGTCACCAGCATCCCAGCACCAGCATGGGAAGTTCCCTGCAGGGAACACCTGTGCCTGAATCCTGTTCAATCAGCATCTTGATCTGCCACACCTGTCAGGTGGACGGCTCATCTTACTGGATTTTAACAAATGTGTGCTCAACATTTGAAAGAAGTCATTATTTTGTGTACATACAAAAGAAAAACTTGATAAATTGTTTACTTCAACTTGTGAGAGAAACAGGAGCATCAAACACAGTGTTGCATTTATATTTCTGTATATTTAGTTCAGTATTTACAGTTTGTTTCAGGTTTCCTCAAATTAGGAAGCTCGTGTTCAATAAACTTGGTGTTCTGTGACGACCTCACTGACTCTGACTGGCCTGTACTGGACTTTCACAACCAACTTCACTCCTCCTCATACTGCAACATGAAATAAGTTGTAGACACATCATGCTGGTCACCAGCATCTCAGCACCAGAACACAACATATGCTGGTCTTACTCGTCACAAGCTATGTTGGTCTATGCTGGTTTATCCAGCAGGGTTAGCTGAGCATTAGCATTAGCTGGGTGTTAGCATTAGCTGAGCATTAGCATTAGCTGGGTGTTAGCATTAGCTGAGCATTAGCATTAGCTGAGCATTAGCATTAGCTGAGCATTAACAGAGCTTGTATGTGTGTGTGAAGCAGCAGCTGGTGGAGTTGTAGGTGTGGTGCAGCTCACTGGATGCCTCAGGGTGCAGAGTTCATACAGGACACAGCCCAGAGACCAGATATCCCTGTAGAGAGGAAACACACACACACACACACACACACACACACACACACACACACACACACAGATATGTATTGCTGGGGTCAGCGTGACTGTTGTGATCAGGATCAGAGAGTGCATCTGTGTAATGAGGAACATGTTGTGTCAGTCGACATGTTTCTTGTTGGAACAGGAAGCTGGGCGAGGCCGTCCCCCTCAGCTAAACTCACACAGCACAAACAAAGACATGATGTCAGACTGCACAGCAGCTTCACCCTGAGAAGGAAAAGGTTCACTTCTGCAGGAAAACAAGCTCTGGCCTCTGATTTCTGGCTGGAAATCAACTATGTGTGTGTGTGTGTGTGTGTGTGTGTGTGTGTGTGTGTGTGTGTGTGTGTTTGAGGGAAAGAGGAAGAGACTTTGACCTCAGTCTATGAAAACAAGAGAACAGAGCAGTGATCTGTTCAGTCACACAGTCAGAGCCTGAAGATGAGGTAGCTGTAGTGTGTGAGTAGACACCATCCTTAGGTTCACTATCTATCTGCTGATGATCTATGGTCTGGGATGCTATCAGAGTTTAAGCTAACATTAGAAACTCTGTCAAATTTTCCAGTTGACATTACAGAGTTTTATTACTTTTGTCTCATTGTGTTAAAAGAAAAACTGAAATGTTTCCTTGTTATACTTGTAACATGTGACTCTTGATGTCCTGGGCTGTGTGTGATATAGTGAGATTCATGCTCCCTTCTATACCAGCGGTCACTGTGCTGGAGGGGAAACTCACTGTATATTCACTCCCCGCGTACTGAATGATGTCAGACACATCTGTTCTCCACAGGTCGTCAACTGACGAAGATGTTGGTGTTGTTTCCACAGTGTGTGAGGACACGTGTGATGCCTTACAGCTGGGTCTGGCTCCAGATGGGTGTGAGTGTAATAAACATCAGAATATTAATCAGTCAGAATTCATCTGTTTTGTTTCTGTGGTTGATTTTCAAAAGGAGCCTCCCTGAAATGAGCACAAGAGACTGACTCCACCCAGCTGGGGCTGCAAGCTGACAAAAACAAACTAGATCAACACTGTGGATCATTTACATATGGAACTGTACATCAGTGTTTGTCTACTGCTTGTGCTCAAGGCTCACCTGTATTCATATCCATGTAAAACAGGTGTTATCTGATCACTCTGTGAACGTTTCTGTCTGTCTGCTAAGGCCAGACAACGTTTAACAAACATACTGACGCTCCTTTTTACAGGAGCTGTAAGGATCTGCCTCATGTTGTGTTTCATGTTGTGGTCGTAGAGACTGACGCCATACGTACGTCTTGTTGTTGTAGGGTCGACTCTCACAGATCTCTGGAGACAGGTAGTAAGGTGTCCCCACACAGGTTCTGGCCAGCTCCATGGTGCTGCACACACATCACACATTTTTTTCACCTTAAAAACCTCAAATACAGTTTGACTAATTTTTACATAGATTCTTTGTTTTCCAGGATTTATATATCGACAATCTGAGGCTGCCTGATATGATAAAACATCATATTGCATCAGTCAAAAGTGTTCTGAGTCCTGATGATGTGACTCTAGCTGGAATGTGAAGGTGTGATCTGTGTGTCAGGAAGTCTCCGCAGCTCCACACAACTTCATTATGATGATGTTTGTTTTCCTTCAGAACATTACAGCTTCTGACATTTTGATGATATTTATATCAGTTGTACAGCTTTACTGCACACGTTTGTACGTAGTCACTTTCCACGACTGCTTATCCTCTCATGTTATCCAGTACAACACAGTAGAAATACACACTCGCAGTATTTCCAGAACACAGATGAGTTGAGTGTGTTTACATGTCCTGGTCGAGTGTGTGTGGAATGATAATGACTTGTTTGGAGCTTGTCCATGTGTTACACAGACCCAGTGATAAACAGCTGCACTGTGTGTGTGTGTGTGTGTGTGTGAGTGAAGATGACACTGACTTACTTATTCAACATTCTTGCGATTCCAAAGTCTCCCAGCTTCACTTTCATCCCTCCGCTGGTGAGGAAGATATTCTACACCAGAGAGACGGAAACACTGACTGAGTGTGTGTGTGTGTGTGTGTGTGTGTGTGTGTGTGTTAACAGATATGACTGATGACAGTTAGTGATGGTAGTGAACAGAGACTCAGTTATTCTGGGAGTTGGCTCACAGTGAGCTCTTTGTTGAGGACAAGGCTGATCTGAGAACAGCCCGTCCTCCACTCTGTGATGGTAACACTCATTAATTAAAGTTTGACCTCAGGCTCTGTGGACAAAGTTGTTTACAACTGCAACAAGCAGTGTGTGTACATTCTGTGGGTTACATAGCTCAGTTAAAGAGATCAGCAAACTCTGTGGATAAAAAGCTGCGATCAGGCTCGATGCTCCCTTAATGAATATCCATCCATCCATTTTCTTCCGCCTATCCGGGGGGTTGCAGGGGCAGCTGTCTGAGCAGGGACACCAAGACTTCCCTCTCCCTGGACACTTCCCCTAGCTCCTCCGGGAGAATCCCAAGGCGTTCCCAGGCCAGCCGAGCGACATAGTCACTCCAGCGTGTCCTGGGTCTGGGTCTCCCAGTGGGGCATGCCAGGAACACCTCCCAAGGAAGGCGTCCAGGGGGCATCCGATATAGATGCCCGAGCCACCTCAGCTGGCTCCTCTCGATGTGGAGGAGCAGCGGCTCTACTCCGAGCTCCTCCCGGGTGTGACAGAGCTCCTCACCCTGTCTCTAAGGGAGCGCCCTGCCACCCTGCGGAGGAAACTCATTTCAGCCGCATGTATCCGGGATCTTATTCTTTCGGTCATGACCCAAAGGTCATGACCATAGGTGAGGGTAGGAACGTAGATTGACCAGTAAATCGAGAGCTTCGCCTTTCAACTCAGCTCTCTCTTCACCACGACAGACCGGTATAACGACCTCATTACTGCGTCCGCCGCACCGATCTGCCTGTCAATCTCACGCTCCATCCTTCCCTCACTCGTGAACAAGACCCCAAGATACTTAAACTCCTCCACCTGAGGCAGTAGCTCTCCCCCAACCTGGAGGGGACAAGCCACCTTTTTCCGGTCGAGAACCATGGCCTCAGATTTGGAGGTGCTGATTCTCATTCCAGCCGCTTCACACTCGGCTGCAAACCGCCCCAGGACATGCTGGAGGTCCCGGCTCGAAGGAGCCAACAAGACCACATCATCCGCAAAAAGCAGAGATGAAATCCTGTGGCTCCCGAACCAGATCCCCTCCGGCCCGTGGCTGCGCCTAGAAATTCTGTCCATAAAAATAATGAACAGAACCGGTGACAAAGGGCAGCCCTGCCGGAGTCCAACATGTACCGGGAACAGGTCTGACTTACTGCCGGCAATGTGAATCAAGCTCCTGCTCCAGTCTTACAGGGACCGTACGACCCTTAACAGAGGGCCCCCGACCCCGTACTCCCTGAGCACCTCCCACAGAATGCCACGAGGGACATGGTCGAATGCCTTCTCCAAGTCCACAAAACACATGTGGACTGGTTGGGCAAACTCCCATGAACCCTCGAGCACCCTGCGGAGGGTATGGAGCTGGTCCAGTGTTCCGTGGCCAGGGCGAAAACCGCATTGTTCCTCCTGAATCTGAGGTTTGACTGTCGGCCGAATTCTCCTCTCCAGTACCCTGGAATAGACTTTCCCAGGGAGGCTGAGGAGTGTGATCCCCCGATAGTTGGAACACACCCTCCGGTCCCCCTTTTTAAATAGGGGGACCACCACCCCGGTCTGCCAGTCCAGAGGCACTGTCCCCGACTGCCACGCGATGCTGCAGAGACGTGTCAGCCAAGACAGCCCCACAACATCCAGAGACTTGAGGTACTCAGGGCGGATCTCATCCACCCCCGGTGCTTTGCCACCGAGGAGCTTCCCAACTACCTCAGTGACTTCAGCTTGGGTGATGAATGAATCCACCTCTGAGTCCCCAGCCTCTGCTTCCTCTATGGAAGACGTGTCAGTGGGATTGAGGAGATCCTCGAGGTATTCCTTCCACCGCCCGACAATATCCCCAGTCGAGGTCAACAGCTCCCCACCCCCACCGTAAAGAGTGTTGGTGGAGACCTGCTTCCCCCTCCTGAGGCGCCGGATGGTTTGCCAGAATTTCCTCGAGGCTGACCGGTAGTCCTCCTCCACGGCCTCCCCGAACTTTTCCCAGACTCGAGTTTTTGCTTCCGCGACCGCCATGCCACAGCACGCTTGGCCTGCCAGTACCCGTCAGCTGCCTCAGGAGTCCCCCGAACAGCCGCGTCAACAATGGAAGTGGAGAGCATGGTCCATTTAGACTCCCCAGCCTCCCTTGGGATCTGGTCCAAGCTCTCCCGGAGGTGGGAGTTAAAGACCTCCCTGACAGAGGGTTCCGCCAGACGTTCCCAGCAGACCCTCACAATATGTTTGGGTCTGCCGAGTCTGTCCAGCTTCCTCCCCTGCCAGCGGATCCAACTCACCATCAGGTGGTGATCATGGTGGTGATAATGGATATGAAACTTTATTGATACAGAACATCACTTACAGACAACACAAGGTGACGGCCGCGCACCAGAACATTTTCTCTTAAAACAAAGCTGTGAAGCATCCAAAGATACATGTTCAGTTTGTTGTGGATCCCTGCTGTGGTCAGGCTGATAAACAGAAGATAAATCACCTTTTTCATTCCAACAGTTAAAAAGTAACTGAGCTCTCCTTCCGTGGGTAAACGGCTCTGGGTCAGAACAGAATCTGATGAGCTCCAGG
This sequence comes from Acanthopagrus latus, assembly GCF_904848185.1. Taxonomy (NCBI): domain Eukaryota; kingdom Metazoa; phylum Chordata; class Actinopteri; order Spariformes; family Sparidae; genus Acanthopagrus; species Acanthopagrus latus. Next base: position 30,253,300 of record NC_051047.1, on the reverse strand, counting down.
TGTTTATTCCTCCAGAGGCTCTGGTTCTGCTCCGGCCCTCCACACACAACACTCAGCAAACATGTTTTGTTTTAATAGAGAAAAGCTGAGTGCTGGAAATGACATATTGTGTGTTTAAATAAGGAAATGTTTCATGATTAACTGATTCATCGGCTCAGTACAAAATGAATCAATAATCAATAATCATTTTCTACCACAAAAATGTTACCCGCTTCTTAAATATGAGGATTTGCTGTTTTTCTCTGTTTTATATTATTGCCAGTTAATTATTCTGTAGTTGTGGACTGTTGGTCAGACAAAACAAGCAGTCTGAGATTAAACGTTTGGAAGGTGTCTTTCCTGAGCATTTTTCTGACCTTTAATAAACTGAATAATTAATCTATTAGCCATGAAAGTATTTAACATATGAAATGATGAAAATGAGTTTCAGTTGCAGCAGTCATACCTGAGCTTTGATGTCTCTGTGGAGGATCTTCCTGTCGTGGATGTGTTTGAGACCCAAACAGATCTGAACGAACCAGCCGACGATCTGAAGAACACACATTTATAACAGCGCGTGTGTGTGTCTGTGTGTGTGTGTGTGTGTGTGTGTGTGTGTGTGTGTGTACCTGCTCCTCGGTGAAGTGGACTCCTCTCTGCAGGTTGATCTTCTTCATCAGATCTCCTCCGTCACAGTACTCCATCACTATATACAGGCTCCCCCTCTCTGTACACACATGAAGTAACAATACACGTTCTGTACACACATGCAGTACCAGTACACACTCTGTACACACATGCAGTACCAGTATACACTCTGTACACACATGCAGTACCAGTACACACTCTGTACACACATGCAGTACCAGTATACACTCTGTACACACATGCAGTACCAGTACACACTCTGTACACACATGCAGTACCAGTACACACTCTGTACACACATGCAGTACCAGTATACACTCTGTACACACATGCAGTACCAGTACACACTCTGTACACACATGCAGTACCAGTACACATTGTGCAGTCTGTACACACATGCAGTACCAGTACACACACTCACCCTGGAACGAGGTGATAAAGGTGACGATGTTGGGGTGTTTCATCTTGGACAGCAGCGTCACTTCTTTTGTGGATGCTTCTTTTTCCCGTGCCGACATCTGAGCAGTGAATGCACCACCAGTCCAACACAAACATGCCAGTTAGTTTAGCTTAGCATAAAGACTGGAAGCAGCTAGCCTGACCACAGTCAGTGCACCTACCAGCACCTCTAAATCTCATTCACTAACAAAAACAGAGTCAAACTGACAGATATCTGTCAGAATACTTCCTGACAGGCAGGATCTCCAGGCTGTAACCAGACTGGCCCAGAAACAGGCAGCCAGTCACCAGTTAACCAGCTCCATCACAGCTAACATCAGTGAGAGACATGTGCACACGCTGCTGTCTTACCTGTCTCAGGTGGACCTGTTTGACCACACACTGCCTGTCTCCACCCGACCCTTTATCCTGAACCAAGAAGGCTTTTCCAAACGCACCCTCTCCAATCTGACGGATGACCTCATAGTTGTTCATGTCACCTAGAAGACAGGAAAGATATAACATTTTAAAAAGAAAAATAATTGAACAGTATAAAAATATTGAAAAAGTATAAAAAGGTCATAAAACCAGGTGTTACTCACTCAAACGACAAGTGAAGCGTCACGTGAGCTGACTTGACTATATATTAGACATAATGACAAAAATGCAGATTTTTGATTAAAATGATTAAATAACAGAAAAAGCACTTAAATGAACCATGATCCATTATTATTATTATTATTATTATTATTAATAACCACAGGTTATATATATATATATATTCGTATATATATTCGTATTTTTAGTATTTAGGCCAAGGAGACGGCGGCGGAAGGAGCCCGTTGCCATGGAGACAGATACACAGGCGACTAGCTGTCATGTTAGCATGCTAACATAAGTTCTGTTTCGAAGATAAAAAGCCGTTTAAAGATGTTTTAGTGTCAGAGAAAAGACTCTTACCTTTTATAAAGAAGTCTTGTTGTCAGAAGTTGAAGCTACATCGTGAAACAAAGCGACAGAAACAAGTTTAAACTGGTTTAACGACGTTAAGAATCTGAGTCCTGTCACAAACCTGGCTGCTGTACGCGAATACGAGAAGAGAAGCCACAAGGCATGCTGGGAGTTGTAGTCGTGATGGGTTTTTTTTTCTCGGCGGAGTTCGATCCAACTGATCTTTAATCAGCTCATTGATCCAGTAAACAACAGTCGGACTGTGTTCCTGGTAGCAGACTTCCTGTAGCACTACACACCTTATATCACTTTACTGTATTCTATGTCGGGGCCACTCAGTGTGAAACGATTTAATATCAAAATGCCAAATCATTATATATGTATATACATTGAAATATATATCATGTCATATCAGTATTACATCATATTATATAAATGTGTCTGGTCTAATTCAGTTCCTGCAATGTAACGCTGTCATCAGGTGACTGCCACATTCATCAGCTCAGTATTTTGTCATTTATTATTATTTATGTGGATTAAAATAAGTATGAAAGACCACCTACTCAACTCAGTGTGTGTGTGTGTGTGTGTGTGTGTGCAGGCGCCTCTCACCTGTCCTGTCTGTAATGAGAGCCTCATGAGGATTCACTGAGTGTGAAGACAAGATGTTTATTTAAATGGTGAGATGCAGCAGAGGTTTGCTGCTCATGTTACTGTGGTCAGACTTCAGACATCACACCCCACCATGATATGTCAGGCAGTCAGAGTGTGTGTGTGTGTGTGTGTGTGTGTGTGTGTGTTACTATATCTGACACTGATGCAGATTTACATCTCAGGATGAAGTTTTCAGATCTGTTACTGAAAGACAGAAGTCACACTAAAACACTAAATGGTATTACAATAGAAGTACAGAAGTATAATCAGTAAAACGACTTCAAGAATCAGGAACAGAATTAAACACCATGCAGTAAAAATGCCTCTGAATGTTCTGTTACTGAGCAGTTTATCTTTTATGCAGCATGTTACTGTTGGAGGAAAAGGAAGTGAGTCTCTGTATCAGCAGTTTAATCTCTAACAAAACACTGTGTGATATGTTCAACCTTAACATAGTAACTAGGAAACAAAGCTGTGAAGTACAATCTCAGAATTTAAAAAGATGAGTAAATTATATTTTAGAAATGGTTAAATATAAAAATTGAGTATGATATTAAAATATATAAGACAAAAATACTCAAGGGAACTAAAAGTATGCTACATAAAAAATTGCTATTTGGTTTCAAAAGTGTAAAGTGTCATGTTTGTAACATGTTTGGGGTTCAAATTAGATTAAAATCTTCGTCTGTAAAGGAACTACAACTGCCAGATACTGTAAAGGTAACAGAGCAGAAAGTGGAATATCAAAATACAGTTCATAAATAGGGTTCCTCAGTCATACTTATAATAATCATAATAAAGAGCAGACGATGTGACGGCTTCAGTTATAATACAACCAGTGTGCTGATGATCCGTCAAGGTGACTCTCTGTTAACCACCTGGCTCATTTCCCATGATCCTCCTGTGTGAGGCCCCTCTGATTAGAGCTTTAATCAAGGACACATTTCCACTGTGATCAGATGACAGCAGGCTGAGCTGTGACAGCTGATCACTGTCAGACTCTGAGGTCACAACAGTCACATGATACACACTCCAATACACATGTCGGCTGCGAAATACTACACACACTGTGTACTAGTCAGTCAGAAGCAAAAGTACCAGGACAATGTAAGAATGTAAAAATACTCTGTTAAGTATAAGTACAGCAAAACCATTAATGTATCAATGCAGAAAATGATCAGCAGGTGGATCCAGGATGTTCAAACTGACTCAGATGAGTCCCCATCATCTGATGACATCAGAGAGAAGGTCAATTATTTTGTTGCTCTTATCAAACATTCATCCGGAGGAGACGAGATGTGTTATCTCCAAGTAAGGCAGTAAAATAACCAGCTGCTCTCTCCAGTGTAAAGAAACTAAGGATCTGAAAACATCTGCTTTGATCTATAACTGTGTTTTATTATATAAACTTGTATGATTTTACATAAAATCTAAATGTGCACAGTAACTGAAGCTGCCAGATTATGTTAGAGAAGTAAAAAGTCTGAGATGTCTGAGACGTAGAAGAGAATAATGGAAAATACAAGCTCCTCATAACAGAACTGAAATACAGTAGTTGAGTAAATATACTCTGTTCCTTTGCACCACTGGCAATAAAGTTGACTTTGAAGTTAACCCCCTAACCCTAACCCCAACCCGGCCGGAATCGATCCGGCTGTGTTTACGGCATGCGTTCTAAACACTCGACCACCTGCGCACCTTGTATTTGTTTTGTTTTTATTCACAGCTGATTTAATCTAAACATCTAAAAATTTCAGCTTTGATACATTTGTGTTAGGATGACAGGAGTTCAGCTGTCGGATGATTGTGTCACAGCTGTGAGCCGGCAGCAGCTCAGGGTTTCAGTCGGCATGTCGTCTCTTCTGCTGTCCCATCAATAAAAAGCCATAGATTTACATGCTAATGTTAAGCAGGAATGCTAATGTCACCCATCTTAGTGTAGCGAGTTAGCACGCTAACGTGAGCTAATAATCAGTAAACAGCTGAGGCTGATGATGTCATCAGTTCTGCAGGTATTTGGTGTTGGACACATTAACATGTTGACCTGATGATGGTGCTGGTCGGGTCACTAACGTCTGCAGGATTCATCTGGTGGGGACCATAAATGAAAGTCGATCCACTGATTGATCGAGTCACAGTGTCAGACTGACTGTCGTCCCCGGAGCTACATGGCTAATGTGGCTAACAGTGCTGTTATCTTCTGGATGTGTGGAGTAAATGAACATGTTGACATTGTTGTTTTCTGTTTGTTTATTGTGTTGGTCTGGTCATATCTTCAAAGAGATTATATACACAAATTAGTACAAGAAGAAGATTTATCCAAAAAATGACACATTCAAAGACCCTCGAGGAAAAGACGTTAAGATCAGAGTGCGGCCCTGTAAGCTCGGCTCGCTTCCTCTTTTGTTTCCAACTTGTTTTAAAGCTAATGGAGAGCAGCTGCGTCCACACTCGTATCTTAAGATCGTGTTCAGTTGAGAAACACCAGGCGCAGTGTTATTAAGCTACAGCAGACACAATACAAAAACAACAAGTCTCCCTGGACTGATGAGTTTAAAGTGGTACAAAAGTCTTCTTTCTCCTGAAATCTGAGAGAAAGGCAAACTACATTTTCCCTTGTCTAAGAAAATAAATGCTCAGGCTATAGTTGCAGTTATTACTTTGATTAAAATAATTTACTTTAAGCTAATTATTTATGAAAAGACTCCAAGAAAACCCCGAACAGAAAAGTGGAAAAATACACAGACTTTCTTTGTTTTACAATCACGAATATTCAGCGAACAGCTTCACATTTCACTCGTGTCACTCACTCAAACTACCTGAAGTAAAGGACAGGAAACAGACAGGTGAGGGTTAACAACACACGTCTCACTGTACGCCAGTGACCTTAAGAGCAGCCGTGAGGACGACGACTCTTACGGCTCACAGATCAGTGTCTCCACCACGACCCTGCTCCCAAAGTGACGGATCTTGTGGCAGTTCAGAGCTTCACGCTTCTGCATACCTGCAGGACGACAGGAGGGACAGCAGAGACATCAGAGAGACATCAGAGGGACAGCAGAGAGACAGCAGAGAGACATCAGAGACATCAGAGAGACAGCAGAGACATCAGAGAGACAGCAGAGAGACATCAGAGGGACAGCAGAGACATCAGAGACATCAGAGAGACAGCAGAGACATCAGAGGGACAGCAGAGACATCAGAGGGACAGCAGAGAGACATCAGAGGGACAGCAGAGAGACATCAGAGACATCAGAGACATCAGAGAGACAGCAGAGAGACATCAGAGAGACAGCAGAGACATCAGAGAGACAGCAGAGAGACAGCAGAGACATCAGAGAGACAGCAGAGACATCAGAGGGACAGCAGAGACATCAGAGACATCAGAGAGACAGCAGAGACATCAGAGGGACAGCAGAGACATCAGAGGGACAGCAGAGAGACATCAGAGGGACAGCAGAGAGACATCAGAGACATCAGAGACATCAGAGGGACAGCAGAGAGACATCAGAGGGACAGCAGAGAGACATCAGAGACATCAGAGACATCAGAGGGACAGCAGAGACATCAGAGGGACAGCAGAGAGACATCAGAGGGACAGCAGAGACATCAGAGGGACAGCAGAGAGACATCAGAGAGACAGCAGAGAGACATCAGAGACATCAGAGAGACAGCAGAGAGACATCAGAGGGACAGCAGAGAGACATCAGAGGGACAGCAGAGAGGGTTAACAAGCTGACTTCAGAGAGGAAACATTCCAGGAACAGGTGGACAGATTAGTACAGGTGAGAGTGACCCCAAGACACACTGAGGACACATCTGAGATCTGTTTGATCTGATCCACCAGTGAACCAGTAACGCCACATCACCAGACTCCATTAACAAATGTGGTGATTCTACGATGTGTTGAGTTAAATCAAACTTTATAACGTAGTGAAACTGTGTCTCTGACAGATTCTGACACATTGTGTCCTTGTTGTAAATTCAGCATTAAACCAGAAGCTGAAGTTGTTTGTCTCCTTGTAAAAAGTGTCAGTTTGTGGCAGCATGTCTGTACCAGCCTGTCTGCTTCTGTGTCTAAAGTGCTAAAGTCTTACCTGCCAACATTGATCAGCTGTTTGAACACACTGTTTACACTGATTTCACCATTTACACTCCATTTATGAAAGAAGAAACATGTTATTGATCTAAACATGTCACATGTTACAAAGACACTAAACAGGAACAATATAGGCGACTTCTTTGTCCCCGTGGAGAAAGTCCCCAGACTCCCTTAACAAATGTGTCAGTTTAGTGAGTTGTTGAGTTGGAGACACTTTATAAACTCTGTGAAACTCTGTCTCTGACTCATTCTGCATTATTTGGACCTTCTTGTTCATTCAGCAGATGTTCTACATGAACTTCTTTCTGTCTGTGAGTAGAAACATGGAGTCTGTTTGTCTCAGAGATGGACGTGTTTGTTCATACAGAGCAGGAAGTGACATCACAGGGTTTTGCATTCGCAGTCCCCCTCAGTCTGAATCCAGCTCACATGGACGTCATATTAGTTAAATAACGTACCCAGGATTCTGTCTCTGCGCTGCAACTTGTAGGTGTCTTTGCCGCGGCACAGGTTGTAGATGAAGTATCCCAGCTGGTCGACGTGCTCCAGACGCTCAGTCACAATCATCTCCTCGTGGATCAGGTACGACTGAGGCAGGTATGTACCAGCCTGGAGAGAGAGAGGAACACAGGAACACATCAGGCATCAGATAATAAGATTATGAATCATTAATAGTGAATCATTCAGACTCTGGCTCAGTGTGCAATATGATGAAGTCTCAAAGCAACAGTGAACCAAAGCCAATGTATCTGTAGGGTGATCATAAAGACTGGATTAACTTCATGTGAAGTTTGTCAGGACAGAATCATAATCTGAGAAGTGTGTTACCTTGACGTTGACGAGCAGCTCCAGGAAGTCTCTGGGAGGCATGACGATGGAGGTGTTGAGCGGGATGACATAGCACTTGTTCAGACTCAGGTCCAGGTAGGCTGTCAGCTTCTGAGACACCACAAAAACACAAAGGACTTTAACTTTCTGAGAAATATAAGTATCTTTAATTCCTCGTTCATTTACTGAGAGCAGGGTCTTTATCCTGTTGTATTCAAACACATTGTTTCCACCAGCACATCACAGTCATACTCACATACTCAACAGTTCCTTCACATTTCTGCTTTTTAGCCTCCCAGGAAGATCTGCAGTTGATTTCACATTAAAAGTCTTTAATTCTGCCTGTTACTGGTATGCTTTTAATGTGGAGAATCCACAGGAAGTGATGAGTTTCATTGACAGCTGTCATCATATAATAAGATAATGTTCCACACAGACCTTCTGATCTCCTCTTATCAAGACGCTGTATCTATATCACAATAAATCTATTGATCCCTCAGCTCATTATTGATTCAGACAGGAAACAGCTGAGCATCTGTGATGTCAGTCTGGGGCGGAGCTTGGTCTCACCCTCTGGAAGTCGTGGACGATGTCGGCGGGGTCTCCGTCATCGAACTCGGGCACGGGGACATTGATGAGCTCGACTTGCTCGTCCTCCAGCACCCGGATCCTCTCCTCCAGCTGACGCAGGGGGAACTGGTTGGGCAGCTCCACCTCCACCTGCAGACCAGTTCAGCCAGTTAACAGCTACACTCAGTCAGCTACACTCAGTCAACTACACTCAGTCGGCTACACTCAGTCAACTACACTCAGTCAACTACACTCAGTCGGCTACACTCAGTCAACTACACTCAGTCAACTACACTCAGTCGGCTACACTCAGTCAACTACACTCAGTCAACTACACTCAGTCGGCTACACTCAGTCAACTACACTCAGTCGGCAACACTCAGTCAACTGCACTCAGTCGGCTACACTCAGTCAACTACACTCAGTCGGCTACACTCAGTCGGCTACACTCAGTCAACTACACTCAGTCGGCTACACTCAGTCAACTACACTCAGTCGGCTACACTCAGTCGGCTACACTCAGTCAACTACACTCAGTCGGCAACACTCAGTCAACTGCACTCAGTCGGCTACACTCAGTCGGCTACACTCAGTCGGCTACACTCAGTCAACTACACTCAGTCGGCTACACTCAGTCAACTACACTCAGTCGGCTACACTCAGTCGGCTACACTCAGTCAACTACACTCAGTCAACTACACTCAGTCAACTACACTCAGTCGGCTACACTCAGTCGGCTACACTCAGTCGGCTACACTCAGTCGGCTACACTCAGTCGGCTACACTCAGTCGGCTACACTCAGTCGGCTACACTCAGTCGGCTACACTCAGTCGGCTACACTCAGTCAACTACACTCAGTCAACTACACTCAGTCGGCAACACTCAGTCGGCAACACTCAGTCAACTGCACTCAGTCGGCTGCACTCAGTCAACTACACTCAGTCGGCTACACTCAGTCGGCTACACTCAGTCGGCTACACTCAGTCGGCTACACTCAGTCGGCTACACTCAGTCGGCAACACTCAGTCAACTACACTCAGTCGGCTACACTCAGTCGGCTACACTCAGTCAGCTACACTCAGTCAACTACACTCAGTCAACTACACTCAGTCAACTACACTCAGTCGGCTACACTCAGTCAACTACACTCAGTCGGCTACACTCAGTCAACTACACTCAGTCAGCTACACTCAGTCAACTACACTCAGTCGGCTACACTCAGCAGCTACATGTCTTAACTCAACACGGATTAAGAATTTAATAAGAGACCAAAGTGATGTTTATCTGTGGAACAATCCAACGTATTAATGAATCAACTCGTTGTGTTTGGTCGTAGTTATTGTTGTGAGCTGTGCTAAGAGGATGTGATGTGGAAGAAAAAAAATGTTTGAAAATGGCCAATAAAACAATGTGTGAGGAGCATAACTTGATAAAAACACACAGATGAGAAAAGTGGTGAGTCTGAATCAATCAGTGTCTCAGTGTTATTGATTACTGATGATGTAATCTCTGATATCTGCTGAGTGTGAATCAAGTGTCAGTGTTGTTGTTCTTCCTCGTACCTCCTCTTCCTCCCGGATCATGAAGTCCTCCTCGCGGTAGTTAACCCCGCACACAAACACATGGCCCTCCTTCAGGGAACCACCACAGAACCAGGATGGAACCAGGAGAGAACCAGCAGATAAAACTAGTTAGAGTCTGTATCATTCGAGTAGAAAAGTACGCATTCCAATGTGTAATAACAACAACAACAACAACAATAATAATATAACAACAACAACAACAACAACAACAATACACCACCTGCTTTACACAGGAAAACATTTCAGAATACAATTCTATAAAATCTGAGAGGAAAACAGTAGAATGAGCTGAGGGAGTGAAACCATGAGCTCAGACGTGTCGCTGGACCGTCAGCTGGACAGTCAGCGTCTCTCAGGTCCAACTAAAGCTTTACTTTATTTCACTGCAGCTGAGGCTCTGGACTCTTACACCTCAGGTTCCACCTGTACAGTACAGACAGCCAGTTACTGGGTCACAAACACAAACTGTCAGCTGGCGGTGTTTTCGTCTGAGATCCTCCACAATAAAAGCCTTCCTGTCATGATGAACACTTTAACAACAGCAGCTATCCTTCATGTATCTATTTTCACTTCTTGGTCTCTAGTCAGTATAAACATGATGTCACTGAATGTCTCATTCTGTCTGAACAACTGTGAGCAGCCAGCTCTCCTGGGTTACCTGTACAGGTAGGAACATGAGTGCAGCTCTCAGCAGTCTACCTGCTCCAACATGTCCGCTCTCATTTTGTCCTGAAACTGTGATTTATATGTCAGATGTTCACGGCTCTGTTTCAGCCGACACTGTGAGAGGTGGAGTTCAACCAGCTGAAGCTGTCTTGACTTTATTAAAGTGTTCTTGTGGTCTTTACGGTTTGTTGAGAGAACACAAGTAGAATGTATTTGAATGTCAGAGGGCGAATGGAGGTTTAGCTCATGTTTTATTTCACTGTATCTGTTCTGCACACGACTTCCTGCGTCCCCTGTACTGAGGTGTCTAACTCCTCCTGGGTCGCCTACGTGAAGCCCTCAGTTCTTTAAACGCCTTCACGGTTTCCTTTAATATTTAATCAGCATCGGACACGTTACCTCTCCGTCCTCCCAGCCCTGCTGGGGCTGTCTGCTCACCTCCAGGATGTAGTAGCGGTACAGGTAGGCTCCTCCAACCACCACTCCAGACAACATGAGGGCCAGACCCAGGCACATGCACCAGCACCAGGCCCGGGACTGCTGACGCACCGGCAGTACTGCCTCCACATCCTGATGAAGAAGAAGAAGAAGATGTGAGGATGATCATTGATTCGGTGATCAGCAGTCATCAACAGGTTTCTTCTGATCTTTGCTATTTTTGTCAGCACAATTAAATGCTGCTGGTTGCCACTTTAATTATTTCTGTCACTGACATAGAAGCAATTTGTGTGTGTGTTCAGGGGTTCAGTATCTTGCTCAAGGACACTTTGGTATGCAGCTTGGAGGAGCTGGGATTCTAACCAACAACCTTCTGATTACTAGATGACCCGCTGAGCTACAGCCGCCTCCGTGTGTGTGTGTGTGTGTGTGTGTGTGTGTGTGTGTCCAGGTGGATAAATGAAGAACAAGTCTGGACTCGTCTGCTGATCAGAATTTGGTCTCAGACAAACTGAGTCCTTATCTGAAGATCTGTCTGGTTCTTTCACAAGTTTATAATGGAAGTTGAAGCTGAAGACAGAAGCTGTGGTTCCTCCCACACAAACACAACATCACACTTCACTTCAGATGATCTCCTCTAATGACAAACAAACCAGAGTAATCAACTACTTCAGTGTATAACTGACGCTCACATGTAATGTTCTCCAATAACACATTCATCAGTAAAGTAGGAAACAAGTGACGACACAAAGTTTAAGAGAGAATATGGAAACATAAATGTGCACTTGCTATATTCTTATTACTAGATAATCTCTTAGACAGTAAAAGTACAGCAGTGTCCTGTGAACCATTGTGAGGCTGACGAGCAGAACTGAGGCCATTTCACTCAATGTAATCACTGTGGAGAGCATCAGAACCGACCCAGTGACCCACTTACCTGTGACGGTGTTGTCTTACATCTTTACGAAGCATTTTGAATTTTCAGCTCTGGCTTTTCCACTCCTCTGCACACTGACATGATAATAATTGTTGGTAACGATGATTTTCAAAGTATGTGCACCACAGTTTTGAGGAGTGATTATTAGGGCCCGAGCAGGTCTCGACCTGCGAGATTACTGTTGTTTTTCAAATGATTACTAGAATTACCACCACGAGGTGGCGCTGTAATCAGTGCGTTTTGGTTTATAACTCACATATACTTCATCACATATTCAAAAACCTTACATCCACGTGTTCACTGAATTGTGCTGAATCTCATGATATAGGCCTTGAATGACATGAAACCCAGGTGACCACTTCCCCATGAGCTCCTGTGGCTCTGTGCAACAATTTGCCTGATGACCACAAGGTGGCGCACATATCTCCACATCGGTTGGGCGGATTGACACGAAACTTGGTATAATCATTGCCAATGCCCTCCGGAGGACGGCTGATGAAAGTGTTACCATTCTACCAACAGGTGGCGCTCTGGTCGCAGTCTTATTAGTGTCAATGGAGGTATGTAGGAAAATCTTCAAAACTCATCAACTTTCAACCTTCTTGTCTCTCATACTTTAGGCTACAGATACCATTTCAAACCTTTTGAAGAGTCAGAAGACCTTGAACTATCGGGCATGTATTCAGCTTTTTTTAATCTTTTACAGTTCTGAAATCATCACAGTTTTAGTTTTAAGGATTTTTAGCTCTTCTTCTCATTTTATAAAGGGTGTGTACTGCGTGAGCTAGAGTGTGTGACATCATCGCTAGAGTGTAGAACAGCTGGAAAAACTGGAGAAAAAATTCTCTTCAGTTTGATTTAGATCCCACATCTTTTACTTCTCATAGATAATATATACATAGAAATGTAGGAAATCTTATTGGCAGCTTTTCAGCTTTTTCAAATATTCATCTTTCTGCCTTTTCAGCTTCTTCATACATTCAGCTTTATGTTCAGCTGGAGAAACTCTTCAGCTATCAAAATGTTCAACTTCGTTAGCCCATTCAGCCTATTACTTTTCAGCCTTTCTGCCTTTTCAGATTTTGAAAAATTCCACCTTTTCTGCAAATTCTTGACCATTCAACCTTGCTAATGGATACAAACCTCTGTTTGTATCAGTAGAGTCACACAATGTACTCCTCTCACTATTTGTTTTTTATGTTCTTCTGATTTCAGCATACATTGTTTAATACCAGCAGGAGGAGCAAGCCACCAAATTATAACGGGAAAAAACTTCCTCAGCGGAAGGTGTTGCATGAAGAAGCCCCGACGTGCGTGGACTGCAAGGGCTCATTCATCGCTGCTTGAAGCTTTAATAATAATAATAACAATAACAATAATAATAATTATCATTATTATTTTTATTATTATTGAAAACTCCAATTAAAACATGCTTTTAACAGGTGGGACAGACACCAAACTGTCCTGTTGGACCATCAGAAGATCAACTGGGTGAAAGAACATCTGCTTCTCTGATTAAAGTCAACGATTAAAGTACAATGTAATGTGAGAGGTCAACTATGACTCCCACAATGAATTTTGGTATAAACTGTCCAATCACAGAAGTTTAAATTCTATGGATTGATTGATGGAGGAGGAGGCTTCCTCCATGTACCAGCAGCTTCGCTCCACGTCGCCACAGCTGCCGACTTCTGACTTCATGTTGGTTATTATCTTTTGTTTTCCCACAATGCTTCACTTCAAAACAGACTTCCTGCTCTTCTTCCTGTGTGGTCAAACCAACGGTCCACAAACTGAAAATATCTGCAATCACTTCTGTTCTCATCAATAACACTTGCAGCACAATATGTCATGAACTCGGACGGCTCCGTTATCTTCACGTCAAACGTCTGCAGATAAACACACAATGTAATAAAAACAACATTCAGATGAAGGAGTAAAAGAAAGTTTCAGTCAGCGTCTCCTGGACAGTTATGTTGGTTACAGGAGGAAATGGGCTGTTTCTGACCTCGCTGCAGTTTACTGACAAACTCAAGCCAACCACTATTTTTTCTGAGAAAGAGGAGGAAAGTTCAGAAAAGAGGAACCAAAGAACAACGGTTAGAGACTAAACTTGAGAATAAAGAGGAAGTGAAGCGTGAAGACAAATGCGCTGAGCCAGCAGCTACCAGTCCTGCTGATGGACATTAGAGAGACGTGTCCTCAGGCTTTTGTCCTTCAGGTCGTCTTGACTGATTTGTTCCTGTCACTCACACAGCTGAAGATGTCCAGCAGAGAAAAGAGGAAGTGAAGATGAAACGACAGAGAGAAGAAGAGGATGTTTTCAGAAGACTCACTGTGGCCCTGAGTCTGGTCTGTCAGGCAGGAGGTGGACAGACACAGTTCAGAACCACTGAACTGAACTCTGCATGAGACCCAATGAAAAGACCCAGTCAGGTTTTAATCCTGTACAGGCTGTAAAGTCCATCCTCACCAATTAGACTCTAAACTACCAACTAATTATCAAAATAGTTGCCAACTGATTAATAACTGATAACTACAATGTATTGATGAACTAACTGAGCCACAGGACTGGAGATTATGTCATCACCCTGACACTGAGGCGCCTCCGATGCTTCATGCTAGCATGACTTTACTCACTGCTGCCCTCCATCTTACTGACCATCAACTTACAAATCAAAGGGGGAACAGGTGAAGCAGAGCAGGTGATGCAGTTCACCTGCTGGAGCAGTGTGTGTGTGTGTGTGTGTGTGGGGGTGTGTGTGTGTGTGTGTGTGTGTGTGTGTGTGTGTGTGTGTGTGGGTGTGGGTGTGTGTGTGTGTGTGTGTGTGTGTGTGTGTGTGTGTGTGTGTGTGATCACATTAAGTCAGCTACAACACAGCAACACGTCCCAGCTGATGAGGTTCTGGTGGATCCTCACATGGTGTGTGTTTGTCTGGGGCATCAGAATCAATATCCTGGTTGTTTATTATATTTGTGATCAGTTGATGTGAATCAGCAGACAGCAGATCAGCTGATCCACAGAGGTTCAGGTTCACAACATGACGTCACACACAGCCCGTCTGGATGCAACCTCACACAGGTGAGCATCAGACAGGTGAGCATCAGAGTTCAGGACAGAGTTTAGTTTCAGTGTGAAACTTCATCCTCAGCTATCTGAAGGCAGCAGATGACTAAAAGCTTCACTGAACATCTGAGTTTTACCTGCACATTCAGTATTAAAGGAACAGTTCACCCTCAACTTAAAACTCAGTCCTCCTCTCCTCCTCCTGATGATATAAAGTCCTCCTCTCCTCCTCCTGATGATATAAAGTCCTCCTCTCCTCCTGATGATATAAAGTCCTCCTCTCCTCCTCCTGAGGATATAAAGTCCTCCTCTCCTCCTCTTGATGATATAAAGTCCTCCTCTCCTCCTGATGATATAAAGTCCTCCTCTCCTCCTCCTGATGATATAAAGTCCTCCTCTCCTCCTCCTGAGGATATAAAGTCCTCCTCTCCTCCTCCTGAGGATATAAAGTCCTCCTCTCCTCCTCCTGATGATATAAAGTCCTCCTCTCCTCCTGATGATATAAAGTCCTCCTCTCCTCCTCCTGAGGATATAAAGTCCTCCTCTCCTCCTCTTGATGATATAAAGTCCTCCTCTCCTCCTGATGATATAAAGTCCTCCTCTCCTCCTCCTGATGATATAAAGTCCTCCTCTCCTCCTCCTGAGGATATAAAGTCCTCCTCTCCTCCTCCTGATGATATAAAGTCCTCCTCTCCTCCTCCTGAGGATATAAAGTCCTCCTCTCCTCTTCCTGTCAGGTGAAGTGTGGTAGTCCACAGAACGGTTCTGGAGCTTCACAGTAAAACAGATCTGCAGCGTTCTGCTGAACACCTGAAGCAGCTGAGACCTGATTTGAAACCTCAGATGTCTCCATCCTTGATCACACTATGGAACTGTTCAGTCTCTAATCTGTCAGGTCTGTCTATCTGCTGTCAGCGAGCAGAGGGTGGATGATGGGGGTGGTGTTTAGGTGGAGTATGTGTGTCTGTCTGTTAATCCTCCTCCTTGTAGAGTTTTATCGGTCGGCTCTCAGCAGGAGGCAGCTAAAGCTCAGAGGATGAGTCTCAATCTAACTGATTAACTGTAATCCTGTCCAACAGTCTGAGGGGACGCAGAGAGACCAGAGACCAGGACGGGGCTCTGCTGTAATCTGATTACTCCACGTATCTGAAGCCACAATGATGAAAAGAGCAAACTGAAGTCAGAGACATTTACATGTATGTCCATCAGCTGCTGACAGTGTGAGGCTGTCAGGCACACAACAGCTCATGTTCTCCATCTTCAAGCACGAAAAGACGTCTGCAGACTGACCACCTGTCCACCTGTCCACCTGTCCACTGACACACGATGAAGACATAAAGACAACCGCAACGTTCTTACAGTTAATAACTGAACCGTGAGGACGTTCAGGATTCTGGACCGACTGTGATAATCAATAGTTTCGGCTGTAATCTAAACGCAGAGCAGACGTAGTTTACACACCAGGCGGACGCTGGCTGAGGAGGGATGTATAGAAAAACAAGAAGAATCCGGACCTGGTCTCAGTTCACCATCACCAGGAGAGTCCATTTACCGCGTGTGTCCGACTCCAGCAGGAGGTGATATGAACCTCTTCAGCTCGTTGCTAACGGACCTTCATCCGTCAGCGTCAACGCCGCCACACTAAACAAGTTACCAAGGCAACGGGCTGCCAACAGCGAGAACATGGATGACTTTTGGTGCTGTACATTACACAATATCTATTGTGTTAGTAGTAGTTGTCTTCTCAGCGTCCAGCTCCGGATGAATGACATGGACGACTCCCGGGTCAGCGCCTGGTGTGAGGACTGTGGTTCATGTGCAGAACGCTGATGTCAGCTCAGGTCCGACTGACACGTACATGTGAAAGAGTCGATCGACTTCCAACCACATTATCTCAGTGTTAGTGGACTTTGAAGAGTCGGATTTAGTTCAGTCCTCATGTGAACATGCTGAGAATTATCTACATTGTTGATTAATCTTTAAAACATTTTCCTCAACTAATGGATCAGTGCTGGTTCTGTTACATTTAACATTTCAGGAACCATATTAAAGAGTTGATGAATAAAGAAGCAGACAGTCAGCTGAAGAGTCTCAGAGTGCACACATCCATGTTGTGATCTCAGAAACAGCTCCTTCCTGTTTCTGGTTCACAGTCAGTCACTCAGACCACTTCCTGTTTCAATAAAACCACTTTACAGCTGCACTTCACCGACAACAACGTGTTCATGGACTCTTCATCTCTACAGTCGCTGGTTCAGTTCAGCTTCAGACACGTGATGAGCTTCACTTTATATTATATAATGTTTAAAGACAAAACATCAGTCTGACTTCTGATAATGAACCATGTCTGGATGAAGATCAGGTAACGTGTCATACTGATGCTGCTCTGGACCAATCAGGCTCCAGTACTGTGTGTCATCATCACAGTCAAACATGATGAAGCAGTTTGTCGCCTGAGTCCAGTGTGTTGTTCTGATGTTAGTGTCTTTACACAATGATGTTATACTAATTATCATTATGAACATGAAACGTACAAACACTTCTAATAAAGTGCTGAACCTCAGGAAGACGTTCCTCTGAAACAGCTGAAGTTCGGTGTAAACTGACTTTAATGAGCAACACTGACACCTGGCATCATGTAACAGCACCTGAAGGCTCACCTGCAGCCTGACCAGGCCTCAGTACAGCACAGTGATGCGTTCATGTGCCAAAAGCTCAGCTCAGGTGTTCCATGTGTTCACATTAGGTTCAGCTGTCTGCTGCTTAATTTCACTGTTTTCTCTAGGAAGTTCTGCACAGGATCCTGTCAGGCCCAATGAGTTGATTCAACAAATGGACATCAGTGTGATAATCATCTACTTTATATTCTGATGAAACTATTGATAAATGAAGGTCTAAACTAATCACGTGTAGATCAGTTTAAAGGGTCCAAGGTTTTGTCAATTTTTTCTTCATGTTGTGATTAAGATAAGAAGAATTACTCAGATACTGTGTTGTTAATACTTGTGACATTTTATACTAAACCATTGATCAAATACTGGTGAATATGAATCTACACACTGAACTGTGAAGGTTTATTCATGTTGAGAAATGAAAGAATCAGAGCTGATTACTAAGTGTAAGTGATTAAATATGAGCTTCATTCAGCAAACTGAACCACATGATCAGTGTCAGTCTGACCGGGCGTCTCTCAGTTTGCGTCCTGAGCTTTAGGATGACCACGGCTCACTCAGTTATTCCTGTAGAGGCTAAACGGAGCTGCAGACGTGATTAGACCGAGTGTTGAGCCTGATCTATTTTCTCTGACTGTGATCATCTCACACCGAGGCTTTCCATCACCGCTTCTCTTCTGTGAACACACACAGGCTGCAGACGATGCAGCAGGTTCATTAACGTTGTTTCTCCTAAATCATCACATCAAACTGTTATTAAACTGAACAGAACCAGAAACACAGAGAACTTTGAGGTCGGCAGCTAAAACCACTGAGTCCAGGCTGATTCACTGTGAGACCAGGAAGAAAAGAACAAGTGAGAGCTGAAAGGCTCTTTAGTCACCAAGTCTATCGACACTAAAATAATATAATGCTTATCATCAGCTCATGTTAGTGGATCCAGCTCCTCACAGCAGGGTCTGTTTGTCCCAGGCAACAAGAAGTTGTTTCTGACAGTTTACAGGCTAAAGATTAAAAAGAAGACCAGCAGAAATGTAACTTTTTTCTTTCAAAGGTCGGAACCAGCTGACTTCACTGTAAGCAGCTGAATGCATCACGCTGCAAAACCAGCCAGCAGCACCTTTACAGGCTGAGGCTCAGGTGACAGAGGAGGCTCCTCCTCCTCCTCCTCATCATCATCATCATCATCATCAGCCTGAGACGAGATGAACAAGCTGACAGAGCTGAAATATTGTGAAAGCGATTCATGTGCTCACAGATCTTCAGCTTCATGACTTCAGGATCAGTTTTCTGAGAAGAAGACAACTGTGTTTCCTGACACACACTGCTTGTTATCATCTTCATCGTTTCACACCTTCACCTTTAAACCTTATTACCTGATGACACATCGCAACATATCAAATAAAATGCAGACGATTTGAGCAGCTGTGACACAACAGGAAGACATTTATAACAACATGTTATGTGCTGCAGAGATTAGAATAAATGTCTGTTTCTTTTACTCTGAATGTGTCCATTGAGAGGAATCTCAGAGAGGACCGAGGGGTGAAACACAGCAGAGGCCCGGGACTCAACCAGGGCCGGGACTCAACCCGGGCCGGGACTCCAACCAGGGCCTGGACTCAACCAGGGCCGGGACTCAACCAGGGCCGGGACTCAACCCGGGCCGGGACTCCAACCAGGGCCTGGACTCAACCAGGGCCGGGACTCAACCAGGGCCGGGACTCAACCCGGGCCGGGACTCCAACCAGGGCCGGGACTCAACCCGGGCCGGGACTCCAACCAGGGCCGGGACTCCAACCCGGGCCGGGACTCCAACCAGGGCCGGGACGCCAACCCGGGCCGGGACGCCAACCCGGGCCGGGACGCCAACCTGGGTTACTACAGCGAGGACGAAGCCTCTGGACGTGGGCGCTGCTCTACCAACCAAGCTCATGGAAGCCAAACATGAATAAATGGTGATGTGAATCAGAAACTAGTGTTTCCCACACACTGACGGTGTGCAACAGAATCAAGACCGACCGCCACACTTTGAGTTTTTAGGGTTTTGTAACACTTCTTAAAGACACATCATATCCATTCAGCTGCGTCTCTGCTCGTCCTCTGATGAGTCTGATAGATACTTTATCACATGGATCCCTGATCAATAAGGAGATGTGGGATTTATTACAAGAGCCACAATCACAAATTTGAAATTCATCACTGTATAATATAATCATAATATATAATTACATGAACTTCACTTTATATATATAAGGAGTGATTAAACACGTCAGGGTTCATGTTACATAAGTTACTTCACTTGAGTCTTTCCATCTGAAGTTACTTTCTATTGTACTCCACTACATGTCAGATGTTACATGTCTGTATTAATTCATTTAATCACAGCCGGTAATTTAATTAATCATGATCATTGCTGCTGCTGTGTCATAAAGGAGTTCTGGTTCTGGTTCTGAACATGAGAGAGAAACTTTACTTTCAACTTCTGGAATCAAACTAGATGAAAGTGTAACACGTTGTTTTCTGATGATTGATTATTGATTGGTTGTGACAGAGGCTTCAGCGTCATGTGTGATCTGTGACGTCACACTGTGTGCATTAGATTAGATCGAGTGTAAACTACAAACAAAGATCGTTTAACTGCGACCAGACGCTGACACACAAAGTTAACTACAAACTGGGAGTAACAATATTAGAGAAACACATGAGAAGTGTTCAGATAAATGTTACAGATTAACTGGACGAACGTATAAAGTGTTAAATATGTAGTTTATCAGATTAATCCCACATTAACCTTCCGGGCAAACAAACCGCCGAATTATATGACTAACATTTCCACAACCCATTAAACTGAAAGTTAAAGTTGTTCCGCTGCAGTGTGTCACACGTCACGTCTCAGCTGTAGTTAAACCACTTTACAGGAACTCGATCACCATAAAACAAACTGCGTGATCTCACCGAGCTCAAGCTAACTGTTAGCTCCGTTAGCCATTTTCTACTCACTTTGTCCTCCTCGGTCAGAAGAGTTTCCGCGTCCTTTTTCACATCTTTCTGTCCCAGAGCCGAGTTAAAAGAAACCTTCACCATCCTGTAAGAGACGCTGACAAAATACAAACTGTGAAAAACACGAAGAAAAGTCCGTAAAACGACGAAAACAGAGTAAAATCGCTCCGAAGTGAAGAGTTCGCACTTCTCTCCGGCCAAGTCTGATCTGTTGTGATAACAGCGAGGTCAAGCTGGCGACGCCGCGACGACACTTCCGGTTTATGTTAAAAGTAAAAGCATCACTGGCAACATTTCCTGTAAGCGATATGGCGTTAATAAACCGTTGAACAACATCTTCAGTTGAGGTTTGAAATGTATAACTTGACCAAAGATTATTGAATGCAAACGTTAAATAGTTCATATAGAATTATAAAATTGCATAGAAAAGAACCGGAAGAGTTTTCATCAAAGTTTATTTTCATTTTCCTTCAAGTGACAGAAACGAGGAAGTGTCCTGACAGTGGGTCAACGGTAGAGGTAAGATCGGGCCTAAAAAATCCAGCCCGACCCGACCCAGGCCCGCAGGCATTAAAGCCCGACCCAGCCCGAGCCCGACCAATTAACTTGATTTGCAGGCCCGAGCCCGAAGCAAACCCGAAATTTCAAGATTACGTTCACGAAATGTCCGCAAAGCCGTGCGCAAAGCGTGCTCTTGCTCTGCGCCTCCTGTTTAGTAGTAGTTATATAGCAATTACCTTACAGCGCCGCCTTCTCTGTTTTATCCAAATTATTTATTTACAACAAGTATTCCTTAGTTTAGTATCCACACATCGTTTTAGTATACATTTTTATAAACATATATTTATTTTTAAAAAAAGTCAGCGAGAGAGAAGCCCGAGCCCGACCCGACCCGAACGTAATGATTGACATTTTAGGCCCGACCCGACCCGAATTTCGGGCCGGGTCGGGCTCGGGCTCGGGCTCGGGCTCGGGCTCGGGCTAAAGTTCTTACCTCTAGTCAACGGTTCATCGACGGAGTTCTGCACTTTTATTTTGAAGTTGAGCACACAGAGGTTCCGGTACAGACCTCGCTGCTGGCGGCTGTCTTGACGAGTCTGCTGCAGAGGAACATCAGGGCTGAACGGACAGCCGGGATGGTTGCCAGGTTTGGGCTGTTTCTGCCTGGTCGGAGTGAAAGTAGAAACTAAAACAAGTTAAAGAAAAGAAAGTAAAAGTGAAATAAATGCATTTGACCACTCTTCTTAAGTCTAAAGTACAGAGGGGACGTCAGTAAAATGTGCTTCACCTGTCAAGTGTAGAAATACTTGTTTTGAAGATAAATGTCTCTGTTATTAATATTATTATTGAAACATGTTATTGGAAAAGATGTTTATAGCTTGTTTCTGAGGTGGAGACACTTTGAACTCCTTTGTATGACGGATTTTACTTTATTTTGTCAATGTGGAGCAGCATTTACTGCTGGCAGCAGAGAAGGAAGTCTGAACTGTGGTACTTCACTGCCACCTGTGTGTGAGTGTAAATGAGAGGATACATACGTATACGTAATATACGTAATATTACTGCACTCGGCAGAAAACTCATGCCTTAATCTTGATGTATTTTAATTATATGTAGTTTTTCCATCTAATTTTAGTCCATAAGTTGAATGTAAAGTTTCCAAATGTTTTTTCTCTCATGTAGAGTCAGTGCGAATAAATGAAATAATTCAGTTGGATTAAATAAAAATGATACAGACACTTAATATCTGAGATGCACTGGAGTAAAAGTAGAAAGTAGAATAAGACGGAAATACTCGAGTAAAGCACTTAACAATTCTACTCACAGTACTCGAGTAAATGTACTTGTAGGAGTAAAGTGACACCAGCAGGTGGCAGTAACGCAACACAGAGGCAGTCAGCTACTCTAAAGCTTCAAAGAAGAAGAATCGGCAGCGGTCACTTCCTGTCATGCGCAGAAGTGAGCAGAAACAACCATGGCGACGGCGGCGGAGAAGTCAACGAAGGAGCGCCTGCTGTGTGTGCTAGAGGATCTGGAGGTTTTATCTCGGTAAAGTTTAAAGTGTATCGGCTGTTTGTTGTTCTGGTGTTAATAAAGTTTATAACGATGTTGTTGTTTCCGATGTGAAGAGTTAAATTTCCCGCTCAGAGCTGAGAGTCAGCGGTGCTGTTCTCTGTTAGCTAACATCTGTTAGCCTTCATTTGAATGATGTGTGTGTATGTCAGGGAGCTGATCGAGATGTTGGCTCTGTCCAGGAGCCAGAAACTACCACAGCCCGGAGAGGACACACAGGTAACTAACACACACACACACGCAGGAGTGAACCATATAGTATATTGACTGATAAATAGACTATAAACTATGCTACCATCAGTGTGCTACCGCACGTTTGTGGTTATTAAACAGTTGTGACGCAGAAATGTTTACAGTTTAACATTAAACGTTATTGTCCAAGGTGACATCAGAGCACTACAACTGTGAAATTCACAGAGAATTTACTATTCAAGCGTCTTTTTCTGCGTCATAAAGTCATGTAATACTGAATACTTTTGGATTACATTTCGACTTGCTATAAATCAAAGATTGATAATATTAGAAGTCATACAAGAGATCAGAGACCACACCTCGTCTTTTTTTCTATTTTAACATCTCAAAACGTTTCAGTGCAACGCGGTAAATCATTAACTGTGGGTGAAATCAAATGAGCCTCACAGAAACAGAACACAACAAAGTTTGTTTTGTTTTTGTTACTGTAGTTTTTTAATCAAAGATCTCATGAAGAACAAGAGCAGCGCTCTGTTCATTTCAGTTAAAGTGAAAACTAATTATACTAATAAAAACAGCAACAGAAACATACTTTGATATCCAGCAGGACATATTCAGAATATTTGTATTCATGAAAAAATGGTTTCATTAATTTAAAGTTGACATTTTTGACCAACTGCTGCTTAGAGATGCTTAACTTTGAGTTTGAGCCCGGCTGTTGCTCAGGAGGTAGAGCAAGTTGTCTGTAATCAGAAGGTCGCTGGTTGGAATCCCAGCTGCCTCTAGGTGCATGTTGAAGTGTCCTTGGGCAAAATACTGAACCCCAAACTGCTCCTGATGTGCTGGTCAGCACCTTGCATGGTGTATGAATCTACATATGAATTACTGTAAGTCGCTTTGGACAAAAGTGTCTAAATGCTCTAAAATGTAAATTTAAGGTTTGTCTAAACACAAATCAAAGTTATTTTGTTACAACTTAAATATACCTAGATATCAGGTTGTTTTCTCAGGACTGTCCTGTCGTGGCTTTATTTGTTGGAGACTTCAGTTCAGAACAGCGACACAAAGACACTGATTTAAGCTGAATTTATTCAGATATAACATGAACTGTGTGCATGTCCCTGTTTTCTTCAGATTCTGGAGCTGCTGGTGCAGAGGGACCGGGAGTTCCAGGAGCTGATGGAGGTGGCTCAGCAGCAGGGGAAGGTTCATCAGGAGATGCAGCTTCTGGAGAAGGAGGTGGAGAAGAGAGACAACGACATCCAACAGCTCCAGAAGCAGCTGAAGGAGGCCGAACACATCCTGGTGGGCGCTGCTGGCACATGTTTTACATCAAGAGTCCATCTGTATTTTATCATGTTTATTATCACACTGTTACCCTCTGAATATGACAGAAGGACGGATGTTCTGTGTTAATAATCACAGACACAAACATTAAACCTCACTATGTGTCTCTGCAGCTTCTGTTGATCTAAACTCTGTTGGTCTTGTTGTTTTCAGGCCACGGCTGTTTATCAGGCGAAGGAGAAACTCAAATCCATTGACAAAGCCAGGAAAGGTGAGCTGCCCCACCTGTCTAACACTCCCCGTTGAGGCTCAGGTTGTTATCTCTGAACTCATGCTGATGTCTTGTCGTCCACAGGAAGCATCTCCTCAGAGGAGATCATCAAGTACGCTCACAGGATCAGTGCTAGTAACGCTGTGTGTGCGCCTCTCAACTGGCTCCCAGGTAGGAACCAAAGACTCCTCACAGCTCTGCTGCTCCTGATGTTCCTTCTCACTGTTAACACACCTGTTCTGCTCAGGTGATCCTCGCAGACCCTACCCCACTGACCTGGAGATGCGTAGTGGGATGCTGGGTCACATGGCCAACCTGCCAACCAACGGCGTCAATGGACATCTGCCAGGTGATGCACTGGCTGCTGGGAGGTTACCAGGTGAGTCCAGCCACAGGTATACAGTCTTTAATGGTTCTACTCTTAGTCTGACTGACGGACTAGTTGTACGTGTCTGTGAGTCTGCGTTCGGACAGAGTTTAATCTGAGACAGGATGGTCTGGAGGCTCCATATGAAACATCAAAGCTGTGAGCCCCAGCTCAGCCCAGCGAGGTCCGCATGAGTTCACTGACTGACACCTGTCTCTGCTCTGACTCTCAGACGTGTTGACGCCTCACTACCCCTGGCAGTCCTCTGACGTCTCCGCAGGGATGCTGCCTCCGCACCACGGCAACGACTTCGGCCTTGAGCCCCCAGGTCACAACAAGGAGAACGAGGACGATGTGGAGGCTATGTCGACAGATTCGTCCAGCAGCAGCAGTGACTCTGACTGAACTACACTAGTAAAGACTGTGTGTGTGTGTGTGTGTGTGTGTGTGTGTGAGAGAGAGAGAGACCACGGTCATTTACAGTGAAGCTGATACATGAGGGAGCACAGACGGCCGTTGTGTAGTTTTTCCACAGTGTACAAGTTGACTTAAAGGAATAGTTCACACTCAAAGTAAAACTCAGTCCTCCTCGCCTCCCCCTGATGAGATAAAGTCAGGTGAAGTGTTGTCGTCCACAGAACAGTTCTGGAGCTTCACAGTAAAACAGAGCTGCAGCGTTCTGCTGAACAACTGAAGCAGCTGAGACCTGATTTAAAACAGAGAAACAACCACAGAAACATCAGATGTCTCCATCAGCTCGTCTGCTGTGATCACAGTGTGCAGGAGAGAACACATCACAACCTGATCTCAGACCAGATTTACACCTTTATTAACATGAAGTCTTCACTGTATCAGTGTTAATTTAGGTTCTCCTCTTCTGCAGACTGAGATTGCAGCAGACGAGCTGTATGGAGCCATATCATGTGACTTTAGTTGTTTCTTTCGTTCAAAAGAGGTTTAAAGTAAACTTTAGTTTCAGTACGTTTGCTCCTCCTGAGGAACTCCGGTTCCTCTGACATTCAGATTTCTTCATTGAATTTATATTGCAAAGAAGGTCACGTTTGGACAGCTGGCAGTTTCAGCCTCATGAGTGGTTCTGTGGCTCTCACGAGACTGACGAGGAGAAACCGACTCAGTGTTCAGAGAAGACTTCCTGATGGAGGGACGAGTGCAGGACAGTGTCACTGTTTCAGGGCTTCACTAACATGAGGGCCTGCTCTGAGACTGGGATGCATCAATTTTTGAAGGAATAGTTTGACATTGTAGGAAATAAATATTTTCACTGTCTTGCTGGGAGTTCGATGAGAATAATGATACCACTGTCCTATCTGTCCATGAAATGTTAGACCTCTGTCGGCAGCTGTGAGCTTAGATTAAAGACAGGAAGTGAATGAGAGTGGTTGTACTGTCATCTATCTCTGGGAAAGAAAGAGAATAAGAGTGTTTTAATGTTGAACTGTTCCTTTAACTGTGTGTTTACATCAGTGTGAGGAGTGAAGTTAGACCACTAACAGATGAACATTAACATGAAGATGATTTATGGTAAATATCGTTGTGTAAACAAAGACTGGAATTTAAAGAGAAACTAAACTAGAATCTGATGAAAGTCACTTCTTCTGTCTCTCTGGTCTCATGTTTGAAGTTACGTGTGTGACTTCCTGTTTCATGTGTGTCACTGTTCAGCTGTAGTGAGAAGGACAGATGCTGTTCATTTAGCTCTGTGTACATATGCTTGTACATACTCAGCCTTGTAAATAAATACTTTGGAATAGAAATTGTGTGTCTGTGGTTGTAAAGTCGTGTTGTTTGTGTGCTTTGTAAAGACCTGATGAAGTCAAATAGACTGAACAAATGATGAAGGCAGATACAGTCTGACATCATCACGTAACATCTGTGATAAACGTGGAGCAGCCAGTGAAACATGAACACCAGCTTCCCTTCGTCAGATCAGTGTGTGTGTGTCAGTTTCACCCTGTTTAACCAGCACTGGAGGTCACATTACTTACCCTGTGATAATAGCTACATCCAGCTAACTATGGTCACAATAAGATTATTCATAAGTGTATGTTATGAGATTTAATATCAACTGAAGGACAACGTTTCTGGGAAAAGAGTGTTAAGTTCTTAATATCCACCAGATAAACCTGTTTTTAAACTCATTTCAAAATCATATGTAGTTAACATGTCTCCAAGTGTAGGGCTGGTTGTTGGATTTGTTATTATCGTTAAAATAATGCTTTTTTTTTCTCAGTGAAATGAAATGTTTCTGTAAAGATAATGTTATAATACCTTGAATTTGTGCAAAAACAGAGGGGGTGTTAAACTAACTGGTGTGACCACACTGACTCCAGATATACACATAAAGTGTAAAGCTGATAAAAAAAAAAAAGCCTTGACAAGCTGCAATAAGCTGCAGTCATGGTGTCCTGATGACTGCAGGTCAGAGGCCACAGCACTGTGTCAAGGCTCTGACGATGCTGCCTTCACTGACTCCTTGTAAACTCCCACTTCGATGACTAGCATGAGTTGGTATTGTGTATTTTGGTGAAAAATAGATAATAAAGACATAGGCTACCTATGTTCGCAGCATTGTATTCGGCTGTGTTTAAATGTCAGTATCATTACATCACTCATTACTAAACGAAGCGCCGTGTTATGCTTGGAGAAGATATTTAATTTCAGTGTTTGAGATCATCCGTCATAATTCACAGTTCATGATTTATTTTAATGTATATGTGAATGTGTCACAGTTCTCCTCATGTCACATTCCTAATCTCAGAGAGCTGAATATGTCCCAGTCACCTTAACTGAGCAACTTCGAGCGTTCATTTTGAGGTGATTGTATAATTACCGACAGCGTTTGAAAGCCGCATCGGGGAAGCCGTCTTTGCAGTTCAATACGCATGCGCGGTACTTATTTGGTTAGAGAGAGACATGGCGACGTCCCTGATCTGCGGCCGTCTGACGGCTAGCCTGAGAAACTCAGGGGCCAGAAACACTCTGAGCTCCGCGTCCAAGGTGAGTGTGTGTCCACGTTGAAGCGAAGGCCTCCACCTGTCGGAGCAGGTGTGTGCGGTAGCGCTGCACCTTAACTGAGGACGACAACTACACAAAAACTGACAGGGTCAAATCTGACATTAGCATTGTCTTCATTGAGTTGCCGATGTTTTGGCTAACGTGCTAACTAGCCTGGAGCTAGCGTCGCGCGGTCGGCTGTCAGTGCCGCCGACATGAAGTGACCCAGCAGAACCAGCAGCTAACAAGGCCTCCACCCTCCGGGCCTCAGTGTATTGTCTCATCAGTGTGTTGGTGTTCACGGTGTGAATGGAGGTGAGTGTGCACAGTTAGCTGTAGCTCAGTGACCTCCACCACCACCTGCACCACCCCCAGCAGCTGCTGTTAGCACACAGCCGAGCGGAGCCGCTGCTGCTCGGCTCTGCGCCATCGCATCTGTCCCGCTGCGTCCTCTGGACAGTTCATGTGACTAATCCTGTCAGACTGCAGCTCTCACTGCAGGACACACTCAGCAGAGACCTGTAGTCCTGGTCTGCTGTCAGCAGGCGTGTCGGTCATTATTCTACAAGTATGGACTCGTCACTGACATGAATCTGATGATCAGACTCAGGGTGAATCTGATGGTACAACACTGATACCTGAGCCAACATGTCACTGTCTGAACTGTTCAAGCTGTCTGTGAGAGCACCTGAAGTCTTACTGCAGCGGTATCAACCACCTGAACTTCGCTTCTTACAGTAAGAATACTGCTGCTCATGCTGCGGAGCCTCTCAGAGCAGCACTGCTGCATATTGCAGTATACTTACATGTTCAACCACATGTTAATAGGTCAGGATGGAGCTGAGTTTTACTGTTTTAAATACTGCTGGGTACAGTTATATTTACCTATTGATCTTACTGTGACTGATTTTTTTTTCTCCAAAATGTGTTAAATTAAATTACAAACCAGATAACATATGTTTGAGTCACATGTTGAAGTATAAGTTGTCCTGCTGAGCACAATTGTTATATAGTTTTATACAGATACAGTCAGTTTTGTTGGAACATCTGTTTATAGACTGTTAACAGATGAGGTGAGCAGCAGGTGTGACTGTTACTGGAGAAGAGAACCAATCAGAACAAGATGAAATGAGTGACATCATCACATCATGTCAGAATGTAACAGAAGTCGGACCCACACAGGTCCAGTGTGACCAGAGATGTTACAGTATCATCACCATACGTCAGCAGAATAACCTCCTGTCTGGTGTTATTCACATGTATTCGGTGTGATATTCTACTTTGAAGTACTTTATACTGTAATACATTATAATAGATACATTATGTAAGTAATTAAGTACATTTTATTTATATAGCACTTTTCACAGCTAAAAATCACAGTGTTTCACAGTAAAATCAAATACAACAGTATAAACATAAAAAATCAATGAATAAAACAATTTAAGATATTAACTGAAAGCCTGCTTAAATAAAAAAAGTTTTCAGCTGTTTCCTAAAAGTGTCCACAGACTCGGAGCATCTTTGAGAGAGAGGCAGGGCATTCCAAAGTTTGGGTGCCACTGCCTGAAACAATTCTTTGTTTCAAGCAAAAATGCCAAATATTTCATACACACTCATTCATACAGTGATTACAGCCAAACTATTGAGATTTTAAGTCACTGGAGGTTTTTTCATACTCCATGTAGCTGCATCATAAAAAAGGAACCTGTAGATGAAAATAAATATTATTGTGCTTTTGATTCATTAAAACAACAGCTGCATGTTACCATGGTAACCACAGATCTCAACAAATCAGTCAGAGGTGAAAAAAGAGACAATAACATTTAAAGACAACAAGGACAAGAAACCACACAGGTTCAACTGTAACACCATGCTGAAGTTCAGTAACCTCCTCTCTCCTCCTCCTGTGTCTTCTTCCTCCTCCTCCTCCTCCTCGTGTCCCTGCAGGTCCTGGGTGTGTCCTCTGGTCTGTTTGGAGCTCATGTGTCTCCTCTGCAGCTGCAGCAGCAGCAGCAGAGGAGTTTGTCTCTGCACGAGTACACGAGCATCGGGCTGCTGAAGGAGGCCGGCATCTCTGTTCCTGAGGGCATGGTGGCCAGCTCCTCAGAGGAGGCCTACAGTGTGGCCAAACAGATCGGTGAGCAGTCACTGTTGGTTCTGATAGACAGCCTCAGAGTCCATTTGTCCTCATCTCTCAGTTGGAGTCTTCTCTGACCTGTTGTGACCTTAGTGTGTGTCTCTATACTGCCCAGCCTCGGCTACAGCTATTTAAACTCTCACACAGTCAGTCTAAACATAGCCTCCTGCTTCAGGGAGATCAGGTGACACTCACATAAGTGCTGCATAGTAAGAAGCTGCACTGATAGTCAGCTGTTGGAATGTGAACATGATCACTGTCTGTCCATCTTTATCCATCTGGTGTTCCTTTTTATAATAACAATGGTACAGAGTGGTACAATAAATAACACTGCAGCTATTCTGACATGTTTCATGACTGAGACATGATTCTGTGGAATTCTGTGGAACATGTTGTCTAACATCTGAAGATTAAGACGGCAGCGCTGTCATGGTGTTGTCAGAGACAAAGCTGAGAAACGTCATCACATCTCGTTACTGGGCTGCTCCTCATCAGTTAACCCTCAACAGTCTGTTTCTAATGAAGTAACACTGAGGAACACATGTGAGTCACTTGAGTGAGGACCAGGTGACCTGACAGTAATATCTGAATGTTTTTCACCTTTATCACGTTGCACAATATAAATCTGTATGTTTTAAATCTCCTCTGAAGCTCTTCATGAATCAGACTGTACCACAACATCCAACATCACACGACTGGTGACCAAATTCCTCGACATCAGTAGACGACTGTTGATACTCTGAACACGAAGAGATTTCTGATCAGTAATCATCAGTACTATGGATATAATGGCTAATCATATAGTGTGTGTGTGTGTGTGTGTGTGTGTGTGTGTGTGTGTGTGCGTGTGTGTGCGTGTGCGTGTGCGTGTGTGTGCGCGCGCGTGCGTCAGGCTCAAAGGACCTGGTGGTGAAAGCTCAGGTTCTGGCTGGTGGCAGAGGGAAGGGGACGTTTGAGGGCGGACTGAAGGGAGGAGTCAGGATCGTCTACTCGTAAGTAACCTGGATGAAGCATCAGGAGGAGGAAGGTGGAGGAGGAATCCACTCCTCCTGTATGAGATCCATCAGAAACAGTCAGATTATCAGGAATTTAAACAGCGTTTCTGTTTTTATTTTTATGATCAAACGTCTTTCAGTCCCTCAGATGTTTGATCTATGAGACTTTCTTTGATTTCACTTATTCAGTGTGGTAACAAAGTGTGTCCTCTAACAATCATCTTTTCTCTTGCTCTTCCTCCTGCTGTTCTTTTTCCTTTTCCTCCTCCTATTCCAGACCAGAGGAGGCCCGGGATATTTCCTCGCAGATGATTGGTCGAAAGTTGTACACCAAGCAGACCGGGGAGGCGGGTCGTATCTGTAACCAGGTGTTCATCTGTGAGCGCAGGTATCCACGCAGAGAGTACTACTTCGCCATCACCATGGAGAGGTCATTCCAGGTGAACACACACACACACACACACACACACACACACACACACACACACACACACACACACACACACACACGCTGCTGAATGTCACCACTAGAGGGCAGCACAGTACTACAGCTCATGATGTTGATGTGTGCATGGTTGTGATGTCATGATCAGTATAAAACAGACCGAAGGTTTGATCCTGTTACTCTCAGGCAGCTTCATCATCTGAGACTGAAAGGAAGTCAGAACTGAGAGAACTATCAAAATGAAATGAATGAATTTTGTCAGTCTTTAAGAGTTGACATTGAGTTTGTGCTCTGAAGCAGATTCACGGTTGTATTGTTGGAGTCTTAAAGGCAGATAATTACACATAATGAGCTCATTATCATACATTAAACATGGCAGTGCCCTGCAGAGCAGTAGATGATGATCTGTCCTCCAACCGTTAATCTGCTCTCCTGCAGCAGTGAAACTAAGAGTCCTGTCAGGTGAGCTACTGTGGAACAGAACCTCTTATTACATCTGAAACAGTAAGACTTATAGAGACCTGGAGACTCAGTGCAGTCGTCTGTGTGATAGAGCTGAAAGCACTGACTGTGCTGCTGTGCCAGTCGGCTATAAACTGGCCTCTGTCACGTCTGTGTGCTGCTGTACTGTATCACAGCTCTCTCAAAGAACGACTCAGACTTGAGAGAGTTATTAAATCACGGCAGTGGAACATTTAGTGTCGTGACAAATGAAACAGGAGCAGAGTTAAAGTCCAGCTCTGTGAAGCGTTGATGCACAGTGGGCCTGTAATGAAACACACAGCGTGAGGAGTTCAGGTGCTGCATCACCGCTGTGACACAGGAAGCACAGTTAAAATGTCTGGACTCACAGACAGAAAGCTGTCTGAGCCCAGGAGCTTCAGAACCAGCTGCTCCAGCTGCCTCACTGTCAAACATCGTCTCTGTGATAGCGTTGTGTCGGTTAGTCATTAATCAGTTCCTCATTTTTCCAACAGAACTGTCTGGTTCTGAACACTTTGTGGTTCCAGCTTGTTAAATGTGAGGATTTCTGCTTTTGTCTGGGTGTTGGACTGCTGGTTGGACGACAGGAGACGTTTGAAGATATTGTTTTGAACCTTTTTTTTATGCTTTATTAGTTAAACCATCAATTAATCCTGGAAATAATCAGCAGATTCATCCACTGAGAAAATTGGAGCCCAAATGAATGATTCAGATTTTCTTAGAACTTCTCAGAGGATCTAGAACCGTCAGTGGTGATCTGATGTTTCTGTCTCTGTTGGCTCCTGCGGGTCGACATCGGTCCTTCATTAAGATGAGGCCGAAGTTATTTGTTTAAGTCAAGTCAGTTTGACAGACAGAATCATTTCCAAACAGAAATCACCGCCCTGGTTTTCTGCACTTTCAGTTCAGGTCGACTCGTGTCGTGCCTCGTTTGATGACATTTCATCTGCTCTCAGCGTCGGGACAGAATCATTCTTTAGTGAACTCAACACAACGTCTGTCAGCTTAACGCTCACAGACCAGAACCTGAAGCTCACAGACGTCCAAACAGATTTCTTTATGAAAACGGTTCAGTATCTCTAAGCGCTAACTCGTCTTTGTGTCCCGCAGGGTCCCGTTCTGATTGGCAGCTCACAGGGGGGCGTGAACATCGAAGATGTTGCAGCAGAAAACCCCGACGCCATTGTGAAGGAGCCAATCGACATCGTGGAGGGTATCAAGATGGAGCAGGCTGTCAAGGTACGATCGATAGATGGTGTGTGTGTGTGTGTGTGTGTGTGTGTGTGTGTGTGTGTGTGTGTGTGTGTGTGGGCTGTATTGTCTCTGTGTGAAGGAGTTTGTTCTTTATAATCAGCTCTCAGCAGACTTCTCTCCTCCCACCTGTTGCTTTTTACAGATTTATTCTAACTCACATAATCATCCTGTTTTTTAACTTTCCTCCAACTCACAGATGTGTTTCTTTAAGTCTAACTAATGAGTTATGACCAGACTCCAGATCTTAAGAACAGAACAAGATATCTACAGTTTGGATGAAAGTGTTCCATGTGGATTTGATTTTAACACTCAGATGTGTGAAGTCAAACATTTCTGTCAGGTTTGAGCAAAAGTAAAATATTCTGAGATGTTTGAGAGACGAAAGTTTGTCTGCAAACGTCTCGTGAGTATTTCCTGTCTGACGAACAGGAGCTGACGATGCAGCAGTGAAGACATTGATTCATGATGTCAAGCTGCACTAATCAATACTTTATCCCGATAAAGTCTCGGCCGACTAACAAAAAAAGGTTGTTGAGATGAACTCACAGGTAGGTATCACTCTGCTTTTCAGCCTCTTTTAGCCCCTTGTTTTGTTTTTGTGGCTCACTTTCTATCTGCTTCAGTCTGTAAAGAGTCCCAGTTGTCGACCTGCTGAGCAGCTGGTGGACGTCGTGGAGCATTCAGCAGCTGTTGTTTTGCCAAAAAATGGTGAAACAAATCTGTTAATTGATGTTACAGTTAATTTAATTTCTCTAAAAGGTGTTAATTAATCTGGTATCACTTCCTGCTGCGTGTCCTCAGCTGCTGGTGCTCAGTCAGCTCAGTGTTTAAAGTCCTCTGAACAGCACAGGACAACAACCACAGCAACACAAAGAACCACTCACACATAGACTGTGTGTCCTCTGGTCTGTCAGTATGACGAGCAGCAGCTGGTCTGTCCTCTCTGTGGATATCGAGTCTGTTGCTGTGTCTCAATTTAGGGTTTAAATCCTTCAGAGGAGCATTTGAAGGCCAGTTACATCACAACGCCGGCCTCACATATCCCAAGTTTCTTTGTATGCCCGAAAAAGAGAGAGAGAGAAAATGGCGACATCGCGTGGCGTAGGTCGTCACTTTTATGGGCCTGGAAATTATGACATAAGGGCAAAACATCTGGTGAAGCAACCAGGAAATGCTCCAAAGGCTAGACCGTCACATTTAACAACAGCTGACCAGGTTAACAAGGTCTCTGAAGGACTCGCCTTCAAAGACCACAAAGACCGGGTCCTGAACTGAGACACAACCTGTGTGCTATCATAGTGAGAGACACTCAGTCTATCTGACAGGAGACGCTCAGAGGAGGCGGAGCTCCTGGGTTTATCTGACAGCCAGCAGCTGACGTCATAGATGTGTTGATGATGGCAGAAACATCTGTTCATTCTTTATTTTAACGATGATATCAATAAACCAGGCCCAGTTTATGATGTGATGGTGTCTGTGAGCAGTGCAGCAGTGAGACCACCTGATCTGCACTCACTTTGAACCAGGTGTCATCACTTACATCCAGGCTAGCTGTTTCCACCCATTTCTACTCTGCTAGCTCATACATGAAGAGATTAATCTGCAGTCTACACTCTAAGCTCTGCTGCTCAGAAGGTGAAATGTGATTGGCTTGTTGTGCAGGTGGCGAAGAAGATGGGCTTCCCTGCGGCGCTGGTGAACGAGGCGGCGGAGAACATGATCAAACTGTACAACCTGTTCATCAAGTACGACGCCTCCATGGTGGAGATCAACCCCATGGTGGAGGACTCCTCTGGCATTGGTACACACACACACAAACTCACACACACACTCACACACACGGCACGGGTTCTGGTTATGAACCACCTGGTCCAGTTTGTCCTCCAGGTGAGACAGATGTGTGCCTCAGCTGCTGCTGGATGCTGGCAGCTCCTCCTCATCACTAAATGTTCCTGTGCTCTGTTCCTCTGCAGTGATGTGCATGGACGCCAAGATCAACTTTGACTCCAATGCAGAGTACCGTCAGAAGAAGGTATTTGAGATGCGGGACTGGACCCAGGAGGACCCCCGAGACCGGCAGGCCGCCAAGGCCGACCTCAACTACATCGGCCTGGATGGGACCATTGGCTGTCTGGGTACGTCACGCGACACAGACAGATGTCCTCCATCACAGGACAAACATCTGGTACTAAAGACGGAGCTTACAGGAGGAACATCAGACATGGACCTCATCAACAGAACCTGAGTCAGAACCTCAATCGGAACCTCAGTCTGTATTCATCATACAGAGTGTTGATACCATGTTTATCATTATTCACTTGTTTCAACAGCCAACGGCTCATGAAGATTGTAAGTAAGGGATCATGTGTAGAACGGTGGTCGTTATCGGGGAAATAAGTCCCGACAGGACGAACCAGTGATCTGTCCTGAAGGGACTTATTTTCCCGATAATAACCGCTGTTCTATACATTATCCCGCTTATTACATGACTACTTGTCAACATAAAAAAAACTTCACACAGTGTGTCTTTTTACAATGTATTTGTTACCATTCACAGTGTTTTTCAGCAGAGAAATATAGTTCACCAAACCGACGCTGTTTCGCTTCTCCCTCTTCGCTGCTTTCCTCTTTGTCTTTGCTTGACCGGTGACGACAGCTCAGCCTTTTGCGAAGACTCAAAATCACCATATTTTCCCAAAATATTACAGTTAATGTGAAACTCATCCATACTAGTGGCCTAGGAGTATGTTTTTTTCCGATATGAAGCAGACGACAGATCAGCTGACGTCGCTTAGCAACCAAAGACGCTGGAGTAATAAGTGACCGGACTACTTGCAGAGCAAAGATTGTAGAGCGCGGAGTGATACGAAATACGTAAATCAGAGGCAAAAAGGCCACTTTCCTTGACATCGGTCAAATATGCTTAGCGGCGTTGGGAGGCTCATTCAAGTGAATGGAGCATTCTACAGCATTAAGAAGAGCCGTGTAATAAATGAGTTTAATTCACTCAAATGTTTATAACAATCTTCTTCTTCTTCTTCTTCTTCTTCTTCTTCTTCTTCTTCTTCTTCTTCTTCTTCTTCTTCTTCTTCTTCTTCTTCTTCTTCTTCTTCTTCTCCTCCTCCTTCTCCTCCTCCTCCTCCTCCTCCTCCTCCTCCTCCTCCTCCTCCTCCTCCTCCTCCCTGGTTCTGATGACTGCTCTTGCCTCCAGTAAACGGAGCGGGTCTGGCCATGGCCACCATGGACATCATCAAGCTGCATGGCGGCACGCCGGCCAACTTCCTGGATGTTGGAGGAGGAGCTACAGCTCATCAAGTGACAGAGGCGTTCAAACTCATCACGTCTGACAGGAAGGTAAGAAAACAGCTGGCTTATTTATTGGTGGTGTGTGTGTGTGTGTGTGTTTTAAAGATGTGTGTGTTGTTATGATGTCACTCAGGTCCAGGCCATCCTCGTCAACATCTTTGGAGGCATCATGCGGTGTGATGTCATCGCTCAGGGGATCATCATGGCTGTGAGAGACCTGGACCTCAAGATCCCCATCGTAGTGCGGTTACAAGGTACAGCACACACACACACACACACACACACACAACTGAAGGTTAGATCAGTAATTACACTATTATTATCATGATCACCATGTCTCTATACAGGAAGCTGAAGGAGTTAATAAATAATCAACATCCAAAAATCTTAATGATAAAAATCCTGTTTTTAAATTTAATCACATGGTAAAATGTTTTGTTTTATTTTGAAGGGACGAGAGTGGACGATGCCAAAGCTCTGATCGCTGCCAGTCCACTGAAGATCCTCGCCTGTGACGACCTGGACGAAGCCGCCAAAATGGTACACACACACACACACACACACAAATAAGCACGTCAGATCATGAATCAGCAGCATGTCTGTAAGTTAAATGTCTCACATTAATCTGAAAACCTTCAGCTTCCTCTGCTGACACTTTGACTACATATCACTGCTGGCAGCTGGACTGAATGGACTTTATTGTAAATGTGGATGGACAGGAGTGACAGTGGGCTCAGTGTGAGCTCCTTGTCGTGGTCACGTTACAGCTGAATATTAAACATGTAGTTACAGCTGCAAAGACCAAATCTCAGTTTGACCCTGTCTCCGTCTCTGTCGTGTGTCCTCAGGTTGTAAAGCTTTCTGAGATTGTCTCATTGGCTAAGGAGGCTCAGGTGGACATCACCTTCCAGCTGCCCATCTAAGAGGAGTCCTCCTCACCCAAACACTTCCTGTGTCTCCTCCCCCGGACTCCCCCCCAGCAGCCATCACTCCTCCCCCTCACAGACATGAAGACGAGCCCTCACAGCTGACAGACGTTTAGTTTCTCTTCTCCCTCTGTGGCATGATGGTGTGATGAAGACAGCTGTCCCCCTGCTTTTATTTAGAGAGACGCCTCCACGTTCTGCCTCCACGTTCTGCCTCCACCCTCCATCTCCCTCAAACTCAGAATTTTATGTTGCACTCAAGTCGATACGCACAAACCTCGTCTTCAGTACATGTTGGGAAAAGTTCTTCAGCCCGTTTCATTGATATCAACGGAGCAGCTGAAGCTCCGGTGTGCTTTACTGACGGAGGAGGTCTCTTCACGTTCAGTGGTTGATTGTGAGGCAGCGAGCACATGGGCTGCAGATCAGAGTTCAGATGATCCGAACCTCGGCTGTGGCTCAGATGATCCGAACCTCGGCTGTGGTTCAGATGATCCGAACCTCGGCTGTGGCTCAGATGATCCGAACCTCGGCTGTGGTTCAGATGATCCGAACCTCGGCTGTGGTTCAGATGATCTGAACCTCGGCTGTGGCTCAGATGATCCGAACCTCGGCTGTGGCTCAGATGTCTGAATGTAACAGACCTCCAGACTCTGTTGATGGATGTGTGATGGTACTGTTGAATGGTCCGGTCTGACCCAGCTGTGTATTATTCAGTGTTC
Organism: Acanthopagrus latus; assembly: GCF_904848185.1. Classification (NCBI taxonomy): domain Eukaryota; kingdom Metazoa; phylum Chordata; class Actinopteri; order Spariformes; family Sparidae; genus Acanthopagrus; species Acanthopagrus latus. The sequence continues at coordinate 30,215,290 of NC_051047.1, read as the reverse complement.
CTGTTGTGGAGCGTCGAGGGGAGAACATGGAGGTTAAAGTGTAAACAATCTGATTTCACTTCCTCTCTCTGAAGAGGACGTTTGTGTCTTTGTTTGTGGATCATCACAGACATGAACACATGTTCTTCACCTCGTCCTGTCCTCAGCGGATCAGTGTAGGTCTGCTGACCCGGTCCTGCTGCGGTGAAGTGTTCATGAGGCATCCAGACGTCTGACAGCTGTGTGTGCTGTGGCAGCAGCTGTTGTACAAGTGTCAGCATTAATGAACCTGCAGCTTCTTCATGTTCGGGTTTTCTTCTTTGGATGTTGAAAGTTACTAAGAGCTGGAGACACTGGACCAGCCTGTTCCTGTCTGTGGTTCTGCTGACACGCTGCTCCACTTCTACAACCGCTGCTGCTTCAGCACACTGAGTACACACACACACACACACACACACACACACACACACACTTTCTTCAAACTCTTGTTTTGTTTCTGAATGTCAAGTTCGGGCAGGTCACTCCCTCACAAGAATGGTAACATGACTGTAGTTGTTTCCTCCTCCTCCTCCTCAGCCGACATTGTGAGTTGTACTTCATTTATTATATCTTGTAAATAACCAAACTGATGTTCTCGCTCTGTAAAATATTTAAGCTCCTCAGAGTACGACAAAGGAAGAAAACAATAAATGCAGAGAACACAAGAGTCTTGGTTTTTGTCTGGGTGATGACGTCATCAGCTCATCGTTCCTCCGTCTCCACCTGCTCTGCTCTGGAAGCATCTCAGCACAGATCACACTTCATTCATCCCTCACTGGGGAGACTCACTTGTTAGCACGGCTCCAGAGTCACAGAGAGATACAAATGATAAAGACACAAATAGAATAAATTAAAATGATAAAAACTTCAATGCACATGTGTCACAAAGAGGGTAAGAAGGATGGGAAGACAGGATGAACACGGCGCGTCACGTTCTGCAGGACAACCTCTGAACGCTGGAGGACTCACAACGTTCAGCCTGAAGCACCACGATAAAGGTTCTGTCGGACCACAGATGGGTTCAGACAGAACGGTTCTTTATGTTTGTGTGTCTCTTTACAGCGCTGTGTTTATGCTGTGGTTACTCAGAACCACCTGGTTTAAATGTGTCCACACAGCCCGTCTGCTGTGGTCCAGTCTGCAGTCAGCTCATGCCGACACTTCACTGCACTGAACACTTCAGCTTTAAATGACAGCTTATAAAACATTCAGGCTTTTATTTGTAGATAATCACGGTGACTTGTGCTTTATAAGACCAGCGGCCTGGTGTTGTCTCCAGCGTGGGAACAGACTTCATGTGTATTAATGATGTCACAAACCTGTTGGTGTGTGTTGGTCCTGCAGCTCGCTCTGATTACAGGTCCAGTTGTATCAGTGAGTCACGGGCTGGCTGGTGGGCTCGGTGTGCTCAGAGACACACTGCTCGGGTCAAATAAACCTCATGGTGGCGCTACAGTTACTCAGCTTCATTGATACAATACAGTCCATGCAAACTGCTTCACAGCACATGAGAGGAAGAAAACAAGATCAGAGAACTTTGAATATGAAGTAGTTGTACTCAGTGGTTCTGACTGAGGTCCAGGCTGAATCAGTGTTCCAGTTCTGCAGCTCGCTGTCTTTGAAGTGTCACCATGGATCTCGTCTGGACGCCCACGTCGTCCCTCTGCAGCTGACCGTGACTCTGCTCCCATGTGAGTCTTAATCTGCCGCCGCTGGCTGGTTGGCTCGCTCGCTCTGATGTGGGAGGAGAGAGAGGGAAAGAGCGGGAAGACACATGAAGACACAAAGAGAACGGATCGGATCAGTTCAGTGAAGATTCAGTTTCAGCTGCTGTCAGGACTAATGAAGGCTGAGACACAGCTGTGGGTCCAGCTAAAGGCTAACAACATGCTAACATGCTGATGTTCAGCTGGTATAATCATAGTCATAATATACGTAGACGCCTCATAGACTGATGCTGCCTATTGGAGCTAATGTATCAGCGCGGCCGCCATCTTGGATGGGTCTCCAATGCGACCCCCCTGCATTTATGTCTACTGAGGAAGGTGTATCCACAACCACAATAATCATAACCTCCCGAATTTTTACCAGATTTTCAGATTTCAGGTTCTCCGTTGATTCCGACTGACTCTGGTGCTAGCCTACAGTATATTATGTCTATGGGTATAATGCTCATCTTCTTAACTAAGCCTGTTAGCATGCTAACATTAGCTAATCATCAGTTAACTCTCAGGCTCAGTCTGATGATGTCATGTTGACCTGAAGGAGTCAGGAGGCCTCAGGGTTCATCAGCTGGAGATCATGAATGAACCTGTGCAGCTGAAACCAGGCTTCATCGTCTTCATCTTCATCAACATCATCATCTTCATCATGATCATGATCACCATCATCATCATCTTCATCATCATCTTCATCAGGATCATCTTCAGCATCACCATCATCATCATCATCATCACCACCATCGTCTTCATCCTCACCATCGTTGTTGTTGTCACCACTTTGTTGTTATTCTATATGTTCCTCCTCCTCCTCCTCCTCCTCAGACAGTGATGAAGGTGACTGCAGCAGGTGGCCTGTTTACTCTTAGCTGATAAGGTTCAGGGTTTAGACGAGTCGAGCTGCTGCCAGTTCATTTTCTTACACAGTGATAAGACCAGTGTGTGTGTGTGTGTGTGTGTGTGTGTGTGTGTGTGTGTGTGAGACTGACATCATTCTGTGAGGTAATAACACATTTCTCAAACTTTTCAGTGAAGAAAGAAAAGTTTGGTCCAAGTTTTTAAGCTGCAGAAGAAGATAAGAGCAGACGGACCACAAGTATACCTGCTGACCTCCACCACCTGCTGACCTCCACCACCTGCTGACCTCCACCACCTGCTGACCTCCACCACCTGCTGACCTCCACCACCTGCTGACCTCCACCACCTGCTGACCTCCATCACATCCTGACCTCCATCACCTACAGATCTGGTTTAATCTGAGGACATGTAATATCACAGCCAGAGGAGGTAATCCTCTGCTGACCTCACCTGCTGACCTCACCTGCAGGCCTCACCTGAGATTCACTCTGAGATGCTTCTGGACTTCAGAAGATGAATGTGTGAAGATCCAAAGTAAGTGACAGAAGTGAATGTGTCGTTCTCAGATTACTGTACAGATTATAATCCAGCCTGAAGCCTTGCTGCTGGACAGAGTCTCTCTGACTCACATCAGATCTGAGCTGCTTCGTCTCTTCAGGCGCTCGTCGTCATACGGAGCAGCAGCAGATGTTTCCTGTCTGATAGGATCTGACCATCTGTCTGACATCACATCAGCACACTGACTCTGATCCCAGTACAGCCGACACTGTCACGCTGGACTTAATTCATTACAGGCACAACAGAGACTGTTTGTCTTCTGCACTCAGTCTGTGAACAGTGTCTGTCATGAATGTGTGTCAGACTGTTGCCAGGCAACAAGTGATAATCCAGGAAGTAGCCAGCCGACCTCACAACCTGTTGGAAAACTGTGAATTATTGTCTTTTGAAATGTAGTTTTGTACAGACTAAACATGTAACAGTTATCAGTATTTATATTATCACTGTAAAACGATTGAAGGTGTACTGACAGCTGAACACAGACTTTAAAAACCTCTTTCTCTCAGGTTTCCTCTACAGACCTGAGTTCAGTATCCATCTGAAAGGAGACAGTGTGTGTTCCAGGTCGGTGTGTGTTGTGAGAAATGACATAGTCTTCCTGTTAGTGGTGAGGACAGGAGGAGGAAGGGAGACTGTCACATTGTTTGAGGTGTCACAAGAGCCACAGGTGGGAGCACATCCCCCACATGAGAAGATACAGAAGCTTTAGATAAGATGACACTGGCTGTCCCATTTGTTACATCAAAGAGTCACTGTCCTGGTAAGACAGGACACACCCAGACATCAAAGAGTCCATATTATGTCAAGACAATGTTTTATGACTGCTGTAAATGAAGGTAACCCCCTCTCTGATTCTGTACTTAAGGGGTAACAACTTAGAGTTTGGCAGAGAACATTTTTGCCTTCTCTCCACGCTGCGTGCATTAAACGAGATTTGATTCATACGCTGAAGTCTGAGATTCTTCGGAGACTTAGCAACTCTCTACCTCACAAAGGAGAATTTCCACTACAGTGTTCCGGGCCGGTGTGTGTTCCGGGTCGGTGTGTGTTCTGGGTTGGTGTGTGTTCCGGGTCGGCTGCAGTCACAGTCGTCACAGGGTGGGCGGGGCTTAACTCAGTGTTGGATACACAGAAACTGGCATTTTTACAACATCTCTGCTGTTGATAACCCAAAAAGCATCCGTGGTCATGAGAGAGGCCCAAACAGAACAGGACGATGTTTAGCAACATGAGGTGTATAGCGTGGACTCTTCCTCCTCAGAGCTGAGGACCGTCTTCATCCTCAGCTGTCCACAGGTGACTTACAGAAGGAAAAAGAAAATCAAAGACAGAAAAATGATCTACTCTCCTGGTGACTCAGCCTGCAGCTTCCAGAAATAGTCTTTCTATATCCGTCTCTAATGTGGCTGAACTCTGAGGTGGTGGTTTGATTGCTTGTCCTCCTCCTCCTCCTCAGCAGGAGGTGTAGCAGACCTTCATTTGGACCATTTTAGATTCTTCCATCTTGGGGAAGTTAAAATTAGCTGCCGGCGGCTTCTCATTCAGAAGTTATTACAGCCTGAAGCGGCTCAGTTCAGTCAGATTGAGTCTGCAGGTTCACAGTGAAGATGTCATTAACCTGACGGACTGTCGGGCTTCATGTGACGAGACAGACAAGTGTGAGCATTTTGTCAAACAGCCCATTACAGCAACACACAGTAACGGTGCTTTTATTTTGAAATGAAAGCAGAATGAGTTGAGAGGTGAAACTACAAGGTCTCCAGAAGAAATGTTAAACACAAGATGAGTTAAACCTTTACGTTTCTTTACATTCCAAGTTTAGATTTGTTCAGGTTCATCTTCTATTTCTCTCAGCTGTTTATGCTCGCTAGTTTTGATTTAGGCACAAAATCCAGCATTGTGTGCTGCTCAGTCCTCAGATGTGACATACTGGAGGATAATAACCTGCAGCGCTCCGACTGATTCCAGGTTTCCTCCTCCTGCTCCTCAGCAGATTGATGTCTGCTGTAATCATCCGTCACACATCTATACGTCTGAACATCAACACTTGAGACAGCCAGCAGGACAAACACCAGTGACAGACTCTTATTGGAGGTCCTGATGAGCCCGATCCGTCCCAGCGTCCTGTTTTATTTCCTTGTGGTATTCACAGTGTTGTTTCTGAGTCAGCTCTGTGTGTGTGTGTGTGTGTGTGTGTGTGTGTGTGTGTGTGTGTGTCCGTCATGTTTCTGTTGTTGTGAAGTGTCAGACTCGCTTCTCTTCATCCTCTCGTGTGACTCGGCCTCCTGCAGATGTTGGAGTTCTTTATTTTTAAAGCTCAGCTCCACTAAAGGTCAGTGATGAACATCCATATTCATGTTGGATCTGCAGTGTGCTGATAATATTAAAACACTCCTCCCTCTCTTTCTTTCTGTCCAAACAGGACTCACACTCCCAGAATCCCCCGGGGCGTCTGTTAGGTGACATTAAGCTCACCGTCCTGTGTGCTGACCTTTATTTGTCGTCCCTGCTGAGTTCTCACTTCTCCACACGCCACAGACTTTTGAGCCAGGTCCTCTGAGGAGACACGAGCCTGATGATGGGCAGCTCTCTGCCTCCACCGTAATGATGTGGATACATCTGTGGAATAATTACTTACTCAGTGACATTAAGTCCATAGAGATTTAAGTGTAAAGGTGAAATGATGAGACGTCTGCAGTCACTTTGTCCTAACAGATCAATTAAAACCTCTGATAATGAAAAATAAAAACTCTTCTTTGAGTTTAAATGATTGCAGAGTGTCATGGTGACACGAGAACAGAACCAGAATCATCCAGAGGCTCATCTGTCATCTGCTGCTGTTGAAAATAAAGATGTGATGTGATGAAACACAGTCCTCAAAAGGGTGGAGGCTTGGATGTGTGAATCTTGAACAGCAGCAGGATGAAGAGGAGAGTAAATGACCTATGAACGAGCGTTTACCTCCAGTGTCTGAATGTTTCCCCACAATCAGCCTCCATCTGTGAAGCAGGAAACAACTGAAATGACTCAACGTCTCCTGTCGTACAGACTCAACTCATCTACCGACACTCAGACGGGACACAGAGCAGCTGTGGAGCTGTGAGCCAGCAAGTCAGACTACATGGTAAGTCATGTAAATATGTCTGAGCACAGCAGAGCTCTGATCCATCTGAACTCCAGTCAGGGAACAAACATTTAACAAGTTTCAGTTCAGACTTCTTACAAGGCGACGTTATGATGAGATCAGATCACACAGAACTCTCTGTGTTCTGGTTCTGATGTGGTGAGAGAGTCATTCAGTCTACCTGCTGCTCATAGTTACTATTTATTGATTGATGAGTGATTCTTCTGGTCATGATTATCATTTAGTAAATCTGACATCATGAGGCTCTAATTCAAACTTTACACCAGCACTTCATCACAGCTCGTCAGGGCTGAGAGACACAGACAGTCATGACCCGGTGAAAGAACCCGTCCAGCACACGCAGAAACATCATCATATATTCATCAGAGAAAGTATTTACAGGTTTAATTACTTTTCATCAAAACTAAAATGAGTCTTTTTCTTAAGGACATCACAGACAAATACTCTTAAAAGTAGTCGTTATGCAGAATGTCACTCTAATTAAGATTGATTATAATATTTGATACATTAATGTGTTCATCACTTTAATGCTGTAGCTGGTAAATGTGGATAAAAAGGTTCATTAAACTTTGTTTTAATGATCGAAATCTGAGACACAAAGTGTTTAAGATTTTTTTCTTTATTATTGAGCTTAAACACAAAGTCAGTGCAACATGAACTTGTGTCTTTTCAAGTTGAGCAACGCAAAAATGTGAAATTTGCAGCATCGTCATGAGCTGCTGCAGATCCACACTAAACACCTGGAGTCTCATCAGATTCTGAAGAGGGAGAGAAAGAACCAGAACCAGAACCGGAACCTGAGTCTCCACAGAGTGCTGACTTCACTCAGAGCTTCACCTGTCTTGTCAAGTCTTGTCAGAACAGTGAATAATCAAACGTCCACAGAGTTCAGATGTTTGTCCTGCTGAGAGCTGCTCACATTAACATGACACTGATGGAGTCACCTGTGAGTCATCAGCTCAGGTGTGAGTCATCAGCACAGGTGTGAGTCATCAGCTCAGGTGTGAGTCATCAGCACAGGTGTGAGTCATCAGCTCAGGTGTGAGTCATCAGCACAGGTGTGAGTCATCAGCTCAGGTATGAGTGTGACTCCTGAATGACTCACAGAAATTAATTTTGACCTGAGATATTTATGAGCTGTCAGATAATTTATAAATGAGGAAAAAGTTCAATAAACACAAATTGTTATTTTAATTGTTCCTCTGAGACGTCTGATGTCTCCTGAGCACAATATAAATCTGTATATTTTAAATCTCCTCTGAAGCTCTTCATGAATCAAACTGTACCACAACATCCAACATCACACGACTGGTGACCAAATTCCTCGACATCAGTAGACGACTGTTGATACTCTGAACACGAAGAGATTTCTGATCAGTAATCATCAGTACTATGGATATAATGGCTAATCATATAATGTGTGTGTGTGTGTGTGTGTGTGTGTGTGTGTGTGTGTGTGTGTACTCAGGACACTGCAGCTGCTGCCTCTGCCTGTTACCGTGGAGACCTGATCAGCTGTGACATCATCAGGGAGGTAATGGGTTTACAGGTGGAGGAAGAGAGAGATCATGAAGAGCAGACAGGAGAGGCAACAGAGTCTGAACAGGTGTGAACCCGAGAGAGAACTGATGACAGTTATTGATCATGTTGTAAACTTATCAATAATGAAGTTGCCCCAAACCCATCCACGGTCCTGAATTCAGCTGTCTAAAAGTCGCTCTACAGAGCTCTATTCAGAGCAGTCTGGTTCGGTGCCTGCACCTTTAAATGCTAATGAGCTCCGTCTGTCAACGCCCACTTGGAGAGCTCTTCTTGCTACATCACTCTCAGGGAGGGGAAGCCCCTTGCATTAGCAGTTAGCATGCGCTAATGTTTACGGTAGATGTATATATGTATCGCTATGGCTCGCTGAGATTTTTTCATTCAACCGAACCAGTTTGACCCAGAATGGGACCCAGAAGGAGAAGCTGCTGAAGAAGTCCAGACTCTGTGGCTGCAGCAGGACGTTTCAGAATGGTTAGTGTGTCTGAATAATGTTAGTTCGCATCGTCTCTGTCTCCAGTCTGCATGTGCCAGACTTTTTACAGTGACAACCAAGCTTCATCATAATATCATTAACATTAAACTCGCTTCAAACGCCATTGCATAGCGGACCTAAGCGGAGCTAACTAGTTAGCCGATTACCAGCTGACTTCACCAGACTTGTAGGCAACTATAAATACTATCAAACCCTGGTGACACTTTTCAGTGGCTCGGGTGCAGTTTGCTGGGTCCGGTATGGTTTGGACTGATCCTTTTATGAGGATCAGTGTCGAGGCAAAGCCAGCTTTGCAGTCTGATGTGAAGTGGTTAGCACACACATACAAGCTAACGTTGTCATTAAAATATGAAACGCAACCACTGTCTCTTCTGTTGTTCTGTAGCTGTGACAGAATATAGGCACTGATGTTGATTTTTACAACCAACAACAGAGCTATTTGTGTGTCTAGCGTTGAGCAACAACATTGTGAAACTCTGCTGTCTGACTGCTGGACACACTGAACTTCACCTCAGGGATGAACGCCTCCTCTCAGATATCTCCTGTCACCGCTCAGAGGAGGTCAGACTATGATAATGACTCCTTTAGTTACATAACGACAGGAGCAGATTCTGAACATCCTGTAGGAGCTCCGTGTTACCAGTGGGTGGGCTGCAGAGACCATGCAGGAATCACTTGTTTTCCCCATCCTGGGAGTTGGCAGGCTCAGGGAGGACCAGCTGATATATGTAGAGACCAGAGAAAACATGTTTTTTATGATATGGGACCATTAACTCACCATCAGTGAGTCTTTTATAAGGAGAAATATTCAGAAGAATAACCATTAAATTGATTCTTTACTAAAATAAAACACAGAAGCACTTTTCAGCCCTCAGTAGTGTGTGTGTGTGTGTGTGTGTGCGTGTGTGTGCGTGTGTGTGTGTGTGTGTTGTTCCATCATTTAGCACTGTGTCAGTTTAATAATTGAATTGTGTGCAGCAGGAAACAGAGTCTGTCACAGATAAACACTGTGAAGGAGACTGTGACTGTTGTTTAATCAGCTGATCTGTCACACCTGTCAGGTGGAGGGATGATGGTGGGGAAGGAGAAAGACGTGCTCACTGACATGGAATTGAATTAATAATTAACCTCCTGAGACGTCATTCTTTAGTAGTCTTGAATCTTTGACTTCAACAGGGACAAAACAAAGTGCTGAGTTTGTAACCATGCATACGCTATAAACACTGCTGCAGTCCAACAAGACTTACAGCACCATCTTAAATGGATGAAGCTCCGCCCACTCTGTCAGAGGTAAGGCAGTGATGTTTTATGTTGCTTTTACTATCTGGTAACACTGAACTCAACCCCGGCCCAGATATAAACTGCCTGAGTACTCCAATCAGGGCTTGGTGTTGTACACCTAAACATTAGAAGTCTATTGCCAAAACCTGACCTAGTTAAAATCTGGGTTAAATCGACTGATACTGACATTTTTGTCCTTTCTGGCTAAAGAAATCCATCAAAGACAAAGACAGGTTACAATGTTTATCATTGTGACGTCCCAGTAAAGGTGGTGGTATAGCAACATATGTCAAACAGAAATGTCATGTTACTGTTCAATCTTCTCCTTCCCTCAGCAGGCAATCTGAATTTCTTGCCCTGAAGTTGGAGCTTCTATATGGCTGCTTTCTCACCATCACAGGCTGCTATAGACCGCCCTCTGCCAGTAGTGAGACTTTATCATCATGGAATAAACAGCTTTCGACTTTAAACTTCAGTGAGATTCTTCTCACAGGAGAGCTGAACTGTGATTGGTTATCTTCTGTTTCTGATAGTTTTAAAACTATGTGTGATTCTTTTAACCCAACACAAATAGTTAACGGGTCAACACGCCCAAACCTGAAATGTCCAGAGAAATCCTCTCTTCTCAATTTATTCTTAACTAATTCTGCTCATAAATATTCAGATATTGGTATTTTTGCAAATGATATGAGCGATCATTGTGTTATAACCACTATCAGACAAGCTAAGCTCCCAAAAGCAAGGCCACGTATTCTTAAACATGAGTAGTTTTCATCATGATTTATGGCACTTTTTAGAGCTGGTCCGAAAGTACTTTTATGATGCTTTTCGTATTATTATAAATAAACATGCCCCTCTCCACAAATTTAGAGTGAAGGGTAGAAACAATCCTTGGTTCTCCCCTGAGTTGTCCAGTCTCCAAGCAAGGGATGACGCCTGGGCTAAGGCCAGAAAGTCTAAATCTCAGGATGACTGGCTGATATTCAAACAACTCAGAAATTGCTTTACTTCTCTTGTTAAATTGTCTGATTTTTATGTTGATAAAACTACCTGTAACCTAAATGATCCTAAGAAGTTTGGAAAGTAGTCAAATCCTCATTTGGAGATGAAACCACTGATGAGATGCCTGCTTGCATGGTAAAAGATGGATATACTCTGGCTGACAAAACAGCCATTCTTATTTATTTGAATGAGTACTTTGTTTCTTCAGGATCTCTATTTGAGTCCTCACATCCACATCAATCTAATGTGCAACAGGTTTGCCTTCAAACATTAATTATTAATGCTATGGCTCCAGAATTTTACCTGACTCCTTTTGATGTAGTAGGGGTCCATAGGGCTCTACAGCAGTTGGATCTAAGTAAATCTACTGGACCTGACAATGTCGACTTAAATGCTTTTAGATGCTGGTCTCCTCTCACGATATCAGTCAGGTTTTTGTGAACAGCACAGTACAATAACTGCCACTGTTAAAGTGGTAAATGACATCATAGAGGAACTAGATGGCCGTATTGTGCAGCTCTTTTACAGACTTGTCGAAGGCATTTGACACAGTCGATTATGCCATCCTGGCAGACTCCACAGGATTGGTTTATCTAACCAGGCTGTAAACTAGTTTTCTAATTATTTATCAGATAGAACACAGTGTGTCCAGGCCGCCGGGGCTTTTTCCTCTTTCCTCCCTGTTCCAAACGGCGTGCCTCAGGGTTCCATATTAGGGCCACTGTTGTTCACAACTGATGTGAATAATCTTTGTGATAATTTGTCTGATGCTGTGTCCCATTTGTATGCTGACAATACAGTAATTTATTGGTGATCTTCTTCAGCTTTAAAATCACTTGAGTTGTTGCAGTCAGCCTTTAACACTGTTCAGTTCCGTTTGACTCAACCATTTTACTTTTGTGCTGCTGTCTTGGCCAGGTCACTCTTAGAAGAGAGGTTTTAAATCTCAATGAGTTTTTATTTTTACCTGGTTAAATAAAGGATATTGATTGATAGATCAGAGGTCAGGGAGTGATGTCAGAGGTCAGGTTGAGATGTCAGAGGTCAGGGAGTGATGTCAGAGGTCAGGGAGTGATGTCAGAGGTCAGGAAGTGATGTCAGAGGTCAGGGAGTGATGTCAGAGGTCAGGTTGAGATGTCAGAGGTCAGGGAGTGATGTCAGAGGTCAGGTTGAGATGTCAGAGGTCAGGGAGTGATGTCAGATGTCAGGTTGAGATGTCAGAGGTCAGGGAGTGATGTCAGAGGTCAGGGAGTGATGTCAGAGGTCAGGGAGTGATGTCAGAGGTCAGGTTGTGATGTCAGAGGTCAGGGAGTGATGTCAGAGGTCAGGTTGAGATGTCAGAGGTCAGGGAGTGATGTCAGATGTCAGGTTGAGATGTCAGAGGTCAGGGAGTGATGTCAGAGGTCAGGGAGTGATGTCAGAGGTCAGGGAGTGATGTCAGAGGTCAGGTTGTGATGTCAGAGGTCAGGGAGTGATGTCAGAGGTCAGGTTGTGATGTCAGAGGTCAGGGAGTGAATGAGCAGCAGTAGAAACAATGCTCACATCACAGAGAGGAGAGTCTTAGTGTTAGAGAACATCAGGTGCGGTGGTTCTGTCTCACAGACACATCCAGTGGTTTCACCCTGACACATGTTGAACCGCTGTCCTGAACAGTGGTCTGTGGCTTCACAGCCTTCACCTGAACGACCTGAATTCAGCTGAAAATGATCCTCCTCCTCAAACGATCCCACAGAGTCATACATACACATATACACTATATTACCAAAAGTATTCGCTCACCCATTCAAATGATCAGAATCAGGTGTTCTAATCACTTGGCCTGGCCCCAGGTGTATAAATTCAAGCACTCAGGCATGCAGACTGTGAAACAAGACATTTGTGAAAGAATGGGCCGCTCTCAGGAGCTCAGTGAATTCCAGCGTGGAACTGTCATAGGATGCCACTTGTGCAACAAATCCAGTCGTGAAATTTCCTCGCTCCTAAATATTCCACAGTCAACTGTCAGCTCTATTATAACAAAATGGAAGCGTTTGGGAACAACAGCAACTCAGCCACGAAGTGGTAGGCCACGTAAAGTGACGGAGAGGGGTCAGCGGATGCTGAAGCGCATAGTGCAAAGAGGTCGCCGACTTTCTGCACAGTCAATTGCTAGAGAGCTACAAACTTCATGTGACCTTCAGATTAGCCCAAGTACAGTACGCAGAGAGCTTCATGGAATGGGTTTCCATGGCCGAGCAGCTGCAGCCAAGCCACACATCACCAAGTGCAATGCAAGGCGTCGGATGCAATGGTGTAAAGCACGCCGTCACTGGCCTCTAGAGCAGTGGAGACGCGTTCTCTGGAGTGATGAATCAAGCTTTTCCATCTGGCAATCTGATGGACGAGTCTGGGTTTGGAGGTTGCCAGGAGAACGGTACATTTCAGATTGCATTGTGCCAACTGTGAAATTTGGTGGAGGAGGAATTATGGTATGGGGTTGTTTTTCAGGAGCTGGGCTTGGCCCCTTAGTTCCAGTGAAAGGAACATTGAATGCTTCAGGATACCAAAACATTTTGGACAATTCCATGCTCCCAACCTTGTGGGAACAGTTTGGAGTGGGCCCCTTCCTCTTCCAACATGACTGTGCACCAGTGCACAAAGCAAGGTCCATAAAGACGTGGATGACAGAGTCTGGTGTGGATGAACTTGACTGGCCTGCACAGAGTCCTGACCTGAACCCGATAGAACACCTTTGGGATGAATTAGAGCGGAGACTGAGAGCCAGGCCTTCTCGACCAACATCAGTGTGTGACCTCACCAATGCGCTTTTGGAAGAATGGTCAAAAATTCCTATAAACACTCTCCTCAACCTTGTGGACAGTCTTCCCAGAAGAGTTGAAGCTGTAATAGCTGCAAAAGGTGGACCGACATCATATTGAATTCTATGAGTTAGGAATGGGATGGCACTTCAGTTCATAGAATGAGTAAAGGCAGGTGAGCGAATACTTTTGGTAATATAGTGTATGTGTATATATCCACATACATACATGTGCAAACTTCCCTGCTTTGCTGTACACCTGGAAGAGCCGAGCGTCACCGGAGGGACCGAGTCATCCCGAGGGAACAGCGGAACAGCCAGAAGGCAGCTATATATGCTAATGCTAATCGGGACAGCGATATGCTAATCGCTAGCCCGAGATGCTAATTGCTTGATTGTTTGTTGTGATTATATCATCCTAATCGCTAAGCTAAAGATAAGTTTACATGTTTTGCAAAGAGAAGAAGCTTTTCTTTTGTTTATGCCAACTGAGTTATTCATTTTGTGTTACTAGCCACTGCAATAGGTAACAGTGTTAATGTGGTATATTTCATGTTGATTGAGAAACTGCACTATTGTGTATAAAGAATGTAATTCATTTGATGTTATAGAGTTAAATCAGCTAAAAATTGATGGTATATGTCAAATAGATGTTAAAAAGGTTGCATGTGTCTGTCTGTCAAAAAGAATACTGTTTATGGTAATTCATGAATAATTTGTTACATGTATGGTTAAAACTAATTCATAATAATTCATTTTAGTGTGTGTTTATGTATTTACTTGAGGCTTGGTAATATATTTCATGCCTAGAACTGAGAAAATGTTTAGATCTCATAAGAAACTGAGACAGACTCAGACGAAGATCCTTACAACTTTGCACTTTCTGTGTAGGGTTTTTTTTTTGTTAGTCTGATCAACTGTCAGAGAAATGGAGAGAGATTAAAGATGGCGAGCCCAGCCCAGCGATCCTAAGAGGGAGAGAGAGGTGGAGATGCAGTGTGGCCAGCCGCAGAACCTCCAGAGACTCCAGATCATCTGAATCACACATTCTGAGAACAGATAAGACACACACACTCCTCACCTACCTGGGTAGTAGAAGCACAGACTGAGGATGAAGTAACTGAATGGACATTGATATAGAACACACACACACCTTGGGATTCCCTTTTCAAAACTGAACGTCATTGAGTTGGAGAGCTCAACTCTAATGGACTCTTATTTTTATTTTTTTTATTTTATTTTGTGGTGCCTTATTTTGGTAAATGAAAATACAGCTAAGCTGTCAATGTTATTTGTTGTACATCGACATTAAAGTGTCACCTGTTCAAATTAACCAACACCCAGTCCTTTTTGTGAGTAACTCGTAAATCGGACCTCGAGTGATGTGATGTCTCCTTAACCTAAAAGTCAGGACCAAAGGTACAGTATATACACCTGTGTGTGTGTGTGTGTGTGTGTACATATGCACACATGTGTGTGTGTACATATGCACGTGTATGTGTGGGTACATATGCACGTGTGTGTGTGTACATATGCACGTGTGTGTGTGTGTACATATGCACGTGTGTGTGTACATATGCACGTGTGTGTGTGTGTGTGTACATATGCACGTGTGTGTGTGTGTGCACATATGCACACGTGTGTGTGTGTGTGTGTGTGTGTGTACATATGCACACGTGTGTGTGTATATTTAAAATCTCTTGAAATGTTCTGCTCCATTAGTTGTAAGTTGTGTGAATCTTCCTGTAAACAGACTTCATCATGTGTCTCACTGCTCATGTCAGTCTTTACCTATGGAGTCAGACTGGACTCACCTGTGATAGTCACTGAGAGACACTCCCACAGGTGACGCACACCTGTGGACTCAGAGTGGGCGGAGCTGTATCTATTTAAGATCGTGCTATAGGAGTTGTCTGAATCAGTGTTCTGATGAGCTGTGTCTGTTTTTATGTTTGCTGTGAGTCTCCAAGTTTTTAGTCCATCACAACTGATAAAGACTAAACTAAATAGGACAATGAAACCCATCAGACACAGTGAGCATCTCTACAAACAGCTGCAGTGTAGAACTTACTGTTTTTTTTCTGGAGTTGTGTTCTCAGCTCAGACTGTTGAAGATGACCTCACAGCAGCCCTGAGCAGCTGAACTTTGTCTCATTGTTGGTTTCAAGGTTGTCTGACCTGCTGCTGCTCTCTTATATCCCATACTACATCCTCTGACGCTGCTGAAGAACCAACCAATCACAGAGCTGTAAAATACATTGTGACCTCATCACACAGACAGCAGCTGCTCCTATACAGTAACATACAGTAACTTAATGTAACATACAGTAAAACATAATACATGTGTCAAGTGTGTGAAAATGAATGGGTGAATAAATAATGACTATAGTGCAGCAGAGTGGATGTAATGTGACTTGAACTGTGATTAACAGCGAGCAGAAACAAAACAGGTGTGACGACAGAGGACGTCAGCTGGGCCGGAGGGACGAGGACACGGATGTCTGAAGTCACTCAGTTGTGATTTATGATCAAAACGTTTGTAATCTTGGTCATGGATGTAACGTAATTTACTTATTTTAACACAAACAATCTGTTCCTTCACCTAATCAAGGAGTTTGGTTTGTTACTATGACAACAGTGCTCACCTGACCCTCACCTCTCTCTAAAGACAGGGATGATAGTGATGACATCATAACAATATGAACTGACTCTCAGTCTCAGCTCTAGAGCAAACTTTATGATTGTTCCAGTCCAGCCTGGTGCTGGTGCTGCAGACAGACCATATTGGTCCATTACAGTCCACAGTCTTTACTCTCTGAGCTGACTGTGTGTTGAGGTTGAGAAGCCACTTTCATATTAGCTCTTGGTGAGGTCACCGCGCCGCCGAGTCAGTAAACACATCCATCACAGAGAGGCAGAGGAGGCTGAGACGTGACCCGGCATCACAGCTCAACATCAACATCCAGTCTCATGGGCTGAGGAGAGATGGTCAGCAGCTCACAGTGGACTCTTCATGATGGAGAGATGATGGTGTGTGATCACAGACCTGATGGATGATCTGACTGTGGGTAAGATGGAGGCTGCCGCTGTGTTATCATGGGACCATTTCTATCAGCCGTGTGAGTGGACGGACCAGACTGAAATATCTCACCCGCTCTGATGGTTGTGATGAAATATGACTCACACATTCATGTTCGCATCAGGATGACCTGTTGTAACCCAACAGCTCCGAGTACAGGAACCTTTACCCCTGTGTGGATATATCACACTTCAGCCTCCATCTGCTTCATCAGAGGAACAACCGTTATCATCCAGGTCTCCATATGTGGGGAGGACACAGAGGTGAACAGGGACAGTGTGGTGGTGCAGGTAGTGACAGAGGAGAGTCAACGTGTGATGTCACTGTGGGTCTGTGATGTCACTGTTGTGTCTCTGCAGGCGTGTGTTGCTGATAAGGGTTCACTGACAGTGTATTTGTGCTCCTGATATTCCTCCTGTTGTCTGAACAAAGTGAAGACATCAGAGTAATTATCTTGTCATTATTTTCTGTTCATCATGTCCACAGCTTGTCAGAGACAAAGTGAGTCTATAATAAGAACTGTGCGGGTCATTAAACTCTGTGGGTGTGTGTTTTATTCTGCAGCTTGTGAAACTGTGTTCCCTCATGTTAATATATCTTTCAGAGCGTGGAGCTGCTCTGCTCCGATGCCAGAGGCTCCGACTGCAGCAGCGTACAGAGGCGAGGTGAAGCAGCGTGGAAAATAACACTGCAGCGAAATGAAGTGTGACAGGACGCTACTGTGAGGCAGGAAGGTGGCACACTTTCTCTTTTTGTAGTGGAAGTGTGGAAAAGGCTGGACGAGCTCTCTAAGGAGGACGTGTCAGTGACCTACAGATGGTCTTACAACAGTCTGAAGTCTTCACCTGTCAAACTGGACTGTTGGCTCAGGTGAAGGGATCATGTATGTCTGTAGCTAACTGAAGTTAGCATCTCTCTGGTTCTTCTGTGGGTTTATTGAACTTGATTCTGGATTATTATAGAAAATAATGTAAAGGTTCTGATCCGTCCAGGTTCTGTTGATCCAGATAATCTCCACAGATGAACTCCACTCTGTGATGTGTGAAGCTAAATTAACTGTGTAGCAGTAAGAAGCTAATGTTAGGCTACAAACAGATGACATCATGATCACATGACTTAAATGTCACCGCCACTAAGAGTCTTACTGCACAATTACTATCCAGGTTTTCTATAAACTGATCAATGTACAAGTTGTAAAGTCAGAGTTAGAACAGTGTTCAACTAAAGTGGCCTGTAAAGACGGACGAGTGAGTAGATGAGTCTCCATGTTCACTGTGAGGAGG
The DNA here is from genome assembly GCF_904848185.1 of Acanthopagrus latus. Classification (NCBI taxonomy): domain Eukaryota; kingdom Metazoa; phylum Chordata; class Actinopteri; order Spariformes; family Sparidae; genus Acanthopagrus; species Acanthopagrus latus. The sequence continues at coordinate 30,197,513 of NC_051047.1, read as the reverse complement.
TTTAATGTCCCGTATCATAAAAAACACATTTTCTCTGGTCTCTACATATATAAGCTGGTCCTCCCTGAGCTTGCCAACTCCCAGGATGGGGAAAACAAGTGATTCCTGCATGGTCTCTGCAGCCCATCCACTGGTAACACGGAGCTCCTACAGGCTGCTCAGATTCAACTCTTGTCGTTACGTAATGAAAGGAGTCATTATCATAGTCTGACCTCCTCTGAGCGGTGATAGGAGATATCTGAGAGGAAGCGTTCATCCCCAAGGTGAAGTTCGGTGTGTCCAGCAGTCAGACAGCAGAGTTTCACAATGTCGTCGCTCAAAGCTGGACACGCAAATAGCTCTGTTGTTGGTTGTAAAAATCAACATCAGTGTCTATATTCTGTCACAGCTACAGAACAACAGAAGAGACAGTGGTTGTGTTTCATATTTTAAGACATGCCGGCTGCGCTTCGTGTTAGCTTGTGTGTGTGTGCGCTAATCGCTTCACATCAGACTGCATCAGTAATGAGGGTTACTTCAAAGCTGGCTTTGCCTCGACACTGACCCTCGTAAAAGGATCAGTCCAAACCATACCAGACCCAGCAAACTGCACCCAAGCCACTGAAAAGTGTCACCGTGGTTTAATAATATTTATAGTTGCCTATGAGTCTGGTGAAGTCAGCTGGAAATTGGCTAACTAGTTAGCTCCGCTTAGGTCCGCTTTGCAATGGAGTTTGAAGTGAGTTTAATGTTAATAATATTAGCTTATTAGCTATTAGCTTAATGGTGGTAAATGTAACAACACATACAAACAAACTAACATTATTCAGACACACTAACCATTCTGAAACGTCCTGCTGCAGCCACAGAGTCTGTACTTCTTCAGCAGCCTCTCCTTCTGGGTCCCATTCTGGGTCAAACTGGTTCAGTTGAACAAAAAAATCTCCGCGAGCCATAGCGATAGATATATACATCCACCGTAAACATTAGCGCATGCTACTGCTAACGCAAGGGGTAACCTCTCCCTGAGAGTGACTTAGCAGGCAGGGCTCTTCAAGTAGGCATTGACAGATCGAGCTCATTAGCATTTAAAGTTGCAGGCACAGAAACAGACTGCTCTGAATAAAGCTCTGTAGAGCGACTTTTAGACAGCTGAAGTTCGGGACCACAGATGGGTTTGGGGCAATGCATATCGAATACAGAGTTGTTGGACCTCTGACAGCTGTGTGAAATTGATGAAAAACAGTATAATATGGGACCTTTAGTGTCCCCGACAACCTCTGCAGTCTCATTCAGATACTTGTTAGCAACTGCTAACTGTTTTTAACACATGAGTTAAACTGTAGGACATTTAATGATGATCTATGTTGGAGAACAAAACGTGTGAATATGTTCAGCCTTGGTATGTTACAGCTCCTTCTAGAATAAAAATATGACACCATAGAGAGATCTGAATTAAACATAGGACAAGACACTAATAATTAAAGTGAAGTGTCTCACACACAGTATGAAGCTGAAGCCTCGCTGTTTCTGTCATGTTGGATTGATTCTGACGTGTTTCTTTCAAACCTGTGCAGATTAAATCTGTGACACAGGTGTGTAGTGATGAAACATAAAGAGGACAGGATCAGTGTAATCTAATGGTACATCACAGCTCCTCCTCCTCCTCCTCCTCCTTGTCTTCAGATAATAGGAGTAGTGGCTGTGTGAAGAGGAGGTGTCTCCGGGGAGACGCGCTCACATGAGGAGATAATCAACACTTTAAATATCTTTGCGCTTCATCCAGAACTCAGAGGACCACTTCCAGTTTTCATTTTAATAAACATTCAGCACAAGCTTGTCTCGAACATTAGAGTCAGCGTTTAAATGAGCATCAGAACCAGAACACGTTCAGCTCACAGCTCCTCACTGGGAGTGTGATGACTGAGGTTTAACGCAACATTATGCAGAAACGTAACCTTAAAGTAAAAGTTATTTTGATGGTACACAGCACCAGTGTTGGCTAATGGTACTTTTAAAAGTAATTCATTACAAGATTACTGCCATTAAAAGGTAACTTGTTACTGTAACTTTTGGTAACTAAAGTACTCTAACTCGTTAGTGTAAAGCCAGTGTGTGACTCATTGAGCGTGTTATACCTTCCAGATGATGTGGAGCCAGCACATGAACAGTGGATGTATGGACTCCATGTCACATTGTAGCTTCTGAGTCAGTGACAGTGCAGCCTGATCACGACTGATTTCCAGGTTAGGAGGGACCGCTGGCAAGTTGCTGCCTCACCTCCACCATGATTTGTTAGTTCTTTGATTTACTGAACTCACTGCTTAGCCTGTCGGGTCTGGCTCCTTGCGATCCCAACAGCAGTCAAACAATCTGGTTTCATCTCTGTGTGATCACCGCTACCGTGTGCTACTGCTACTATGTGCTCAGCGCTACTGTGTCTACGCTCGGTAGCCTGGATCTAACCTCGGGGGTAAAGGGCTCAGCTGTGCGGGACGGTCAGATCTCCCCTGTGCACTGTGCGGCTGGATATTCTGATCTGGTATGCCTTGCTAAGCACGCTTGATCGGGGCTGTCTGCTGCTAACCTGCCTGCTTTCCTGGGTATCAAGATATTCCCATGGATTATAACCAACACAAGTCCTGCTCCCTCCCGGTGTATGGTGTCTGGCTACTGGTTAGGCCTACATTCTACTCCAACACAAACATGGGTGGGTGGGGGGGTGGTCTCGCTGTGCTTTATCATCAGAACATCAAAGTAAACACTGTTAGTGTCCCCCATCACTCCTCTTTTGAATGTTTGGTTGTAAAACTCACAGGTCCTAAACCTATCATTATTGTAACCATCTACAGACCACCAAAACTGCTGTCTTTCTCACTGAATTTTCATCACTATTAACATCTGTATGTGCCATGTCCCCTAATGTTATCATGCTGGATGACTTTAACATCCACATTGATGACCCTTCCAGTGTCTTTGCAAAGGATTTCACCTCACTCCTGGACTGTCTTGATATCTCACAATATGTTAATTTCCCAACCCACAACAAAGGCCACATACTAGTCTTAATCTGCTGCACTGGTATTACTCCCTGTAACCCTGCTGATGCTGTGTTCCCCATCTTTGGACACAAAGTTGTGATCTTTGAAGCCTATGCCCCCTTTTCCAAAGTAAAAGAGAAACGGACCATCACCTTCAAAACATCAAATGCATCAACCCCACAGATCTCACCACCCTCATTAACTCCCACCCCAGCCCACCCTCATCCTCCTCCACTGCTGACTTGGAGAGACACTACAATGGTTGTCTCTTCCCTTAATGCCCTGGCCCCCCTCAAAACCCGCACAGTCTCCTTTGCCCACACCACTCCCTGGTACACCACTGACGTCTGTCAACTTAAAATCACTGGCCGTTGACTTGAGCAGTTGTGCAAAACGACTGGACTCTCAGTGCACACCCAAATCTACGCTGAACACGTACACCACTACGAGAGCGCCCTCTCCGCTGCTAAAACCTCCTATTATGCAAACCTCCTCAGCACCGGCAAAGGCAACACTCAAGCCCTCTTCTCAACAGTCAGCCACCAACTGCAGCCTCCTAGAACCCTCCCCCTCAATATCTCCACTGATCAGTGCAATGCTTTTCTGCCATTCTTCAACAACATCCATCTCCACTTGGACTTGACTTGCGCTTCCTCAGTGGACCCACCTTGGATGGTTTCCTCAGGCCGACCATCCATCATTCCCCTCTCCAACTTCACCCCAGCAATGGAATACACCATTTCTGAAATCATCCGTAAAGCCAAATCCACTACCTGTCAGCTTGACCCCCTCCCCACTACCCTCATCAAGCTTGTCTCCCATCCATTTCCCCTATGATGACAAAAATAATGAACTCCTTCCTCTCCTCTGGAACTGCACCCCCCACTCTCAGAATAGCAGCAATTACACCCACCCTGGTGCTGACCCAACTGACCTGACCCAGCACAGGCCCATCTCCCATCCTCCCTTCATTTCTAAAACCCTTGAGAGGGTTGTTGCTGCTCAATATCAGTCCCACGTTGACTCAAACAACCTCCATGAACCCTTCCAATCTGGTTTCCGTTCTAAACACAGTACTGAAACAGCCTTGGTCAAAATCACAAACGACCTCCTCCGCACAGCTGACTCTGGATTACTTACCACCCGTGTCCTCCTCGACCTCGCTGCTGCCTTTGACACCATCTCCCACCCACTACTCCTGGTGCGTCTGCCTGACATTGGGATCACTGGCATGGCACTTGCTTGGTTCTCATCATACCTCACTGACAGACAACACTTTGTCCAACTGAGGAACAACAAGTCAAGGTGTTTTGCTGTTCCACTGGGTGTCCCCCAGGGGTCAGTACTGGGTCCTCTCCTCTTCATTATCTACCTCCCTCCCCTGGGCACAATCCTCCATCACCATGGTGTATGTTTTCATTGCTGTTTCATAGCGCCATGGGTGCTAGAGCTTTCAGCTGCACTGCCCCCAGGCTCTGGAACTCCCTGCCCCCACACATTCAACAGTCTGAAACCATAACAGCATTCAAATGCCACCTCAAAACTCACCTGTTCAAACTGGCCTATTCACTGTAATTGTTCAGTATTCTGCCCACCTCACAGTATTACTGTTTTATTCCCCCCTCCCACATGTGTCTATCCACTTTATGTCTCGTATTGATTTGTTCTGCTAGTCATGTCTTGCCATGACTTGCTGTTTTAATTAATGTGACTTTTATGTCCTGCACTGTAAGGTGTCCCTGGGTGTCTTGAAAGGCACCTCCAAATAAAATGTATTATTATTATTATTATTATTATTATTATTATTATTATTATTATTATTATTATTACGACAGAGGCAGTGAAACAGTCTGTCAGCGAGCTGAACAGAGACAGCACACCTGCACACACGGTCATGGGTATTTCTTAAAAGTGCACTTTCTCTGTATTTCACTCTGTTTTCAGTGTTTATGTGTAGACAGCAAAACAGCTTTATAATTTGTCTTTCTACTGCTTCCCTATATTACCTGTATTGAGTTTCGTAGTGATGATGCTCTGGGACAATAACCAGGATATCACTGTTCTGTGATTGGTGAGAGTCTCTGTCCACATTTTAAATTACGTGTACGTGTGGACTGAGCCTAAATATCAATCAATCAGTCATTAAAACTTGATTCACAGAACACATTTCACACAAAGTGCTTCACCAAACATACAATTTATTGATTATAATGAAAACAATTACATAATTTAATAATAATAATGATATACATTAATAAATTGGATGTGAATATTCATGACTAATGATGCTAGAAACAAAATAGAATATATAACGTTCAGAAATAAATATAGTTTATGATTTACGTTGCTTGCACACCTGATGCCGACTGCTCTCAGGTACTCAGGTACTCCGGACCACTTCAAGTGGATCTGAGCACTGATTGCGACTGCTGCCAGAATGCGGTAAACTGGACTTGGGGGAGTAAAGTGTACTCGGATCCGGTCGAGGGTCTCTGATGTGAAAACACCCTGAAAGTATAAAAATATCCTTCTGAGTGCTCAGAGAGTGATGGCTGAAAGCAGCATCACAAAATGTCCTCTGATATGTGGAACAGCTCTCAGAAGATCTAGACAACAACTGTCACCTTTTAGATACCTGTCTCCTAAATACACCTGATTTTCAAGACACATGCATGTGGACTCAAATCCTGGATTTGTCAGTTTATCCAGGAGGGGTTGGAGGGAGTCATGCTATGCGGGTAAAGTCTGAACAAATGAGTCTTGAGTCTTTTGCTGAAGACAGAGAGTGACTCTGCTGTCCTTATGTTGGCCAGGAGTTTGTTCCACTACTGAGGCTCCAGAACAAAGAAGAGTCGCAACTTTGCAGAGCGGGCTTTGTTTGCTCTCAGCGATGGCGGTACCAGCCGGCCCGCTGATGTAGAAGAGTGAAGTGCTTTACCTGGGGGGTGTGGTCTGACCAGTGTTTGGCGGTAGACAACCAACCAACTGCTGACAAACCAACAAATCATGCAGACACAGATGAAAACACAACCTGTGCCGCAGGACGGAGTCCTAAAACCTGGAAGTTAGTTGACATTATTTAACTTTTGAGCTTCATTTGTTAATGTGTTAATGTGACACACCTGAAGTTTGTCACTTTGTTGTAGTTAAAGTCAGACCTCATGTAGTTTTGTATCAAAGCTCAGTGAACTACATCGTCTCATCAACATGGTACCAGAACCAACATGGTACCAGAACCAACATGGAGCCAACTGGATCAGAAAAGGTCCTGAGCAAGATGAACATCACGATAAATCTGTTCATATTGACATCTGCAGTTGTGGTTCTGGTTCAGTTCTGTGAACTGCTGATATACAGGAGCTGCTCTACAATGGTTAAATTAGGAGATGATGACACCAACAACAGCGTCAGCTGGGATATCTTTATAATGACGTATTTTCAGTCTGATGACAAACTGGCAAACATCATGCATATGATTCATGACGCAGTTCAACAGGATCAACACTTTATCTGTCTCTCTTCAGTCACTACCAGACATAGGTTTGATCAGTAAGGTCCATGAAGGGAACCAGAAGGGGCGTGGCTTCAGTCTCAGGATTATCAGAATACATCAGTTCATCCACATCAACAACTGCACCTCCTCCACCACTCATCTGTCCTGAGGCGTCCCCCAGGGTTTGGTGCTTGGCCCACTCTTCCTCATCGTCTATATGCTTCCCCTTGGCAACATCCTATACTGTCATGGTCTCCGCTTCCATTGTTACGCTGACGACTTCCAAGTCTACATTTCCACCAAATCCATCACCCCTGCCACTCAAACCACACTCACCAACTACCTCACTGAAATAAAGTCCTGGCTGCAGAATAACTTCCTCCATCCAAACCCTGACAGATCTGACATGGTCATCATCGGCCACAAGTCCCTCATCAAAACCACTCACAACTTCTCCCGCACCACTGACAATTCCTCCCCACACAGTCGCAATCTTGGAGTCATCTTTGACAACATGGTCATCAAATCACCAGAACTGCCTTCTTCCACCTGAACAACATAGCCTGTCTCCCCCCACCACTCTCCTTCTCTGCTGCAGAAACCCTTATCCACCCCTTCATCATGTCCTGAATTGTCCAATGTCTGAAATAAATTCCAATATGTCCAGAACTCTGCTGCTCGCCTGCTCACCACTACCTGTGACCAGGTTGCCCCTGTCCTCCTGAAACTCATTTCCTCACTCCACCACACAGGCCCAAGCACTGAACCTGGGGTGACAGAACCTGGAGTGACAGAACCTTTGGTTACAGAACCTTCCCAGTAGCTTCCCCCTCCCTCCCCAAGCACATCAGAGACTGTACAGTCCACACAATCCTAAAAACATTCACCAAAACTCATCATTTTAAATCTGCTTGTCATGTATAACTTCTGTCCCTTCTTATGTTTTTAGTGTGTTGTTTTTATTATTCTGCTTTAAACCTACAAAGTGTCTTTTTATACCCTTTTAGTCATGTGTTTTATAGCAGGATTATTTTCATGCTTTTTTTCTATATATTTGAATGAATAATATTCAGTTACCCTGTGAGGATTTTCCTTCCTCCTGAGTATGGATGTCAAATTATAAAAGTTAAAAATGCAATATCTGTTTGAACCCTAACATGATCTAGTGTATGCTGCCCAGTCCTCAGGCCGACTTAAAGCAGGACAGGATTCTTGTCCGGTGTAGAAACAGCAAAGGCAACACCAGACTGCTGGGTAGACAGAACCAGGCCACCAACATCCCGATCAAACATGTAAAACTGTCGCGTATCACCTTGGTATAATACAATGTAATGAAAGTGATGATGCACAAGAACCTCATTAACAGAGCTCCCAGGATTACCATGATCGTATGGAAAGCCCTCTGCTTTGATTGGTCAACACACTGCCTGTGCCCACCCACTTCCCCAGGCCCTGGTCGAATCAGAACACAGAGAACGTAAATGCTGCAGAAAGAGACGATAACAGTTGAGAGGATCAAGTACGTGAAATTAAGTATGACGTCACCAGAAATGCCACGCGGTGAGAAAGCCTGTGTGCAAAAGCTCAGCAGCCAAACGCACCCAATGCTGACATTTCTAATTCTGACTCCACCGCCCTGTCTCAGCCCCAGGTAGGTGACGGGGTGAACAACAGCCAGGTAGCGCTCCACACAGGTGAGGAGGTGAAACAGAGTCTGTCCAGTTGAGGAGAAGAAGAAGATAAACTTCCCCACCCACATTACACTGTTGGTTTGAGTGTAGGCTCCACAATAGTAGAACAAATACCCCACAACACTGATAATCTCCAGGACAGCCATGTGGTAGGTGATGATGTCAGAGTGGCTCATCGCTGCCGTGGCAGCCGAGCGCTGTTTCCTCCATCGTTGGTAGCCCACGTAGAGAACGAAGATAAAGAGAGGGAGGAGGAAGGTGTAGCTGATGCAGATGGCTGCATAGACAGAATGAGATGTTCTGGAGTATTTGCAGTCATCCAGCTGAAGATCAAGGGAGGAGTTGCCTGACATGTCTGTTTGTACGACTGGATGGACAGATGGGAAAAAGAGGAAAAACAGTATCAATAATCTAAAAAGTGAGAATTTGTTAAACAGCAAATTGAACACCTGATATGTAATTTATGTTCCTCTCTAGAAATGAAACCAAAGATGTTTGCAGAATGTTGTGTGAGCAGGAGCATGCAACGTTGAGGCATGATAACATTGAGGGAAAGAAGAGCAGGAGACTCCAACATGGAGGAAGCCGTCCTGCACAGCAGCGTCACAGCAGCAGCAACAGCTGTTGAAGTGTTAACGGTCAGAGTCGAGGCATCGTTTACAGACTGTAATCAGACAGAACAAACTGTGTTCTGTCAACTCACCTGGTTTCGTGATTCAGGCACAATATCTGGACAGAAGACAGCACAGGACAAACAGGATTAATAACCTCACACCAAAAAATGCAACAGAGTGACGTGACATTATTGTACAAAGTCACTTTATTCTAATCTAACATGCTGTTATTTAAATCTGTTAGATAAAGGTTATTGCAAGTATACTACACACATTTCAGTGACATCAACAAGTAAATGACAGCAGATTACAGAAAACATCATTTGTTCGTAATAACGGAGCAGCGTGAAGTTTCCCACCTCGTCAGCAGTGTTTGTTGGTGGTCGTCTCCAGACTCACTGACTGCTGTTCACTGGTTCCAGCTCCACATATACAATAATACCAATGTGTGTGCAGGTGTGGGTCATTAGTGATGTCCAAGTGTCAGAGTGACTGATGGAAGCAGGAGGTGCTTTGCATGTTTTAAAACAAACTAATGATGAGTCTCTACGATAAATCACAGCAGGCAAATGTTCATATTATTATTCAGGGAACATGTGAGCAGCTGACCAGCTGGTGGTGGTGAACATCTGGACCTGAAGCTTGAAACCTGCCACTGAATCAACAAATGACTTCAGCATTAGTTAAAGGACCAAGTCTCATTCCTGACCTGGAACATACTGACTGGGGGACTGTGGGTCAGGTCGACTGCCTCTTAAAACATTGATTTGGAAGTTGAACATTTATCTGAGTCTGATTAAAAACTGAGGATTGTTTGAGATAATCATGATCTGTCAGCAGTGGCTCAGATGTGTCCGGTTTGACTCTGGAGCCACATGGAAAAAGAAGTTGTTTTGTATTTTATGCCTCAGATGTTTAAACAATATGTATACAGCTGTTTCCACTGTGTTTACTTTCATCCGCCATCTTTCAGCGCCACGTGATTTGGACTCAGGGGCCCGCGTACCAGCACTGACTTAAGGGATGTGTTGATGGTTCAGACGTAAAACACAGGTACAGCTGCTGATCTGTGATCAGATCACTTCAGGTCATGATGTCAGGGACTTTAATGACACACAGGACACAGCTGAGATTGTTGTCTTTAATGATTCAGATCATCACAGATCAGCTGGTTCCACTGGCTCATTCAGTGGATCTTAGTCTAATGGTGATAAATAAGATTTCCCACTTAAATGTAGTTCTCAGGGTTCATAAATGTCAATATGTGTTTTTGTTCTTTCATTTTGAGTGTAACATCCTTTAAATGTGAGAAAGATGAAGTCGAGTGTAAAGGGGCCCAGACTCGATCCAACAGCCAGCTGCCTTTATCCGACCACTCTGTTGCCTCTCGTCTGACCCGTTCAGCAGAAAAGGTGCATTGAAAAATGCCGCCTCAGCATCTGCCAACTGCACAGCAGCGTGTTCGTTCTGTGCTTGTGTGAGATGCAGTACATCCCCTCAACATCGGGTGGTGCTAGTCTCGAAAACAGGAAATGACAGAATGGAGTGCAGACATAGATTATCATACAAAAACAAAGCGTACACAGTGTCGGCTCAGTATTCTGACCTGAGAAGACGTTTGTGGAATACAATACTTGGCATCACTACACAAAGTTGTCACAGGAGGGGAAAAAGTGGCTTGTTCCGCCCCTCCCACACACCGTGCTGATTTGCTAGCACACTGCCAATCAAAATAGTCATTTAACAGACAACCAATCAGAGTATACGATGGTGTCCAATCCTCCGACTGCCCACACTCTCAGGCCCTGTCCACACCAGACCAGGTTATTTTGCAACCAAGTTTTTGTTAAATAAAATTCTGCGTCCACACGAGTGGTGTAAAGTGGTGTTACAAAAACCTAGAATAACTCTGCACACATGCAACTGTAAAATCTGCCACCAAGTGATGCAATATACATGTAATACATATGCCACAGCAATAGGTGGGGATGGAAGGCTGTTTTAACCAATCAGAATAGTTTAAAACCGGAAAGGGGAAGCGTGGCAAATACCAAAACACAAACAACAATGGCGACTCGCAAGGATGCATCATCTGTTTGCTAGCGAGAGGAGCAGTCTCCTTCGCTGCTCATCCAGGTGCCGTCGTTGTTGCATTAGGTTGAGCAGCTGGACATGACAGCTGAACACAGCTGACAGCAAGTCAGTAAACAACAACTTTGTCACGTCCATATTAGCCGAGTTATCAAGTGAAGCTAGTTAACAACCTCTAACCACCTTCTAACTGTCGTTACTCTCTGTGTTTACATTGCTGCGCATAATATTTACAGAGGCACGCGCTCAGCTCTGACGTAAGCAGTGGAAATACTCGCGGTTGTCATATCTACACGCAACGCTGAAACCCGAATCGGCCGAAAACCTCACCCTGGACTCCGGTTTCAAACGACCATGGTTTCAGTGTTCCAAAAGCACGGTTGCATGTGGACAGAACAGTAAAACTGGGAACATAACTTCACGGTTGCAAAATTAACCAGGCTGGTGTGAATAGCTCCTCAGACTTTGTGAGTTGAATCTGACCAGATACTGTCTGCATGGTTCCAAAAGCTTCGAACGCAGCTGAACACACCAAACAGATTTGATCCTGAACTCATCCGAGTCTCCCCAAACGTTTCAGATGGCTGAAGGTTGGGCCGGTGTGTTGCTGCCTTTAGTGCGTTGGCACAGGTTTGCCTGTTGTTGTGGATTATAGTCACAAGGCGGCAGTATTGAGTAATGTTATTGATACTGCGCCAGGTGAATCATGGTCCTTCTTCCTGTTTTAAGTGTGGACACCGTGGAGGTTGTCAGTGTTGAGCGCGGTGTCGTGTGAAGCAGCAGGTGCATAGAAATGTCTCTTGTAAAATATCCAGGTATAATCATGTCAACAAGCATTATTGGTTGATATTTGAATGAGATGGTAGTTTTGGGCACTGTTGGAGTTTGTGTCCTGGCATTTTGAGCAAGCGTCCACGACAACTGTGTTGCTAATGTGAATGCTAATGTACGAGTGAATAAAACCTTTTTTTACTTTGTCACTAAAGAAATACACCAGTTCACATTTTATTTAACTCTGCTTAGAGGCGACTGAGTGACTGTGTTAACTTGTGCAATCCCCGGGAGGTTCCATGTGGGTTTGGAGAAACAAGGGAGAACGTAAGTGTACTGTCAAAATGTATTGTGCCGTATGATGTAAAATATGTATTTGACAGGCTGTATTTTCTGTTGTCTGTCATTGGCCACATGCCACTGCTGTATTTTGTATATTTTGTATTTTGTACATTTTGTTGCCATTATTTTGGTAAAGAGCTGCCACAAACTGTGACAGTGTTAAAAGTGACCTGTTCCAATTTATGTCAGCAGTAAACTTGCAGCTAAAAGAACTCCAGACGTAAATGTGTCCTGTGTGGCATCTAATTCCACGGCTGCATCAGTACTGGTCATGGATTAAAGTGTGACAGTGGTGTGTTATCACTGTTGGTTAATCATGCAAACACAGCAGAAGTGAGCTGACTTACACATTTAGAATAACTGCAGAAACTCTCCCGTGTTAGTGATGAACATCCACTTAACGTATGAGTCACACTGCACATGACGTGATGGAGCTGCAGAGCGTGAGGCACATACAGAAGGTAATCCCCGTGAGACCTCCTGGGGGGAAGACAGAGCGGATCAGGAGATGATGACCGAGTGAAATGTTTGGGATCAATTCTGAGCTCATCAGCTGCAGACCCGCCTGCTGCTTTATTCTGATGGCTGCCTCTCCACTAACACCGTTTGCTTTAAAATCCAGCCTCAGGGGATTTACTGACGGTACGCAGTCGATATTTAACCTCACACAACTCACAGTTACGATCACAAAGAATCAGTGATGTTAGATTTACTTTTCAGTGTCACTGAAAGGATCGAAAGTGTCGAGAGGGAAGCTGCTGAGATGAAACAGAAGAAGAGAACCAGGAAGCAGACTGCGATGTCACCATGTGATGAGGTCACCGACTGTTGCGGGTCATCAGGCCGCCATGTTGAACACCTGATCATCACAACAGAGAATCATTTCTGCTGTGTTTCTGAACACTGTTCAGTTGATGTGTTAATACTTGACATTTCCCTGAGCATCAACGCTTAGATGGCGCTGAAAAGACTTTCAGTGGAGAAACAAGTGACATGTCTTATCATCCAGGTGACGTCCGGCCAGTAGCGTAACATCATGGCGACAGGCGCCGGTGCAAATATTTTTTTGTGCCACCCCCTGCACAGAACTGCAGGGGTGGACTGGCCTTTGGGAGAACTGGGATTTTTCCTGGTGGGCCAATCAGTAATGGGCTGATGGACGGCCATTTTTTATTTTTATTTATTTACTTACTTATTATCATTTTGGCCTTTTCTGGCTTTATTGTCAGGACAGCTGAAGAGTGTGACAGGAAACAGGGTAAGAGAGGGAGAGTGACACGCAGCAAAGGGACCCGGGCCGAGTCGAACCCGGGTCCACTGCAGAGCCTCAGTACATGGGTCGCACACGCTAAGTGGCGCCCCTTATTTACTTATTATTATCATTTTTTTCTCTGCTGCGCCTTGCCTTGGTCACTATGATAACTCTCCCAGCCAGGGAGAGAGACATGCATCAGCTCCCACAGTGCCTGACGTCACGTCATCGCGACTCATGTGGGTCAACCTGACCTGTAAAGGTCAACTAAAAAGTCACAACTGACACTGAATTAATTCATAGACAAGGCAAACTGCTAGTCGGCCGTCTCTTTGCCGTCCAGGGACTGATTAGAATCAAACCTCAATCTACTTTAGACAAGGGCTCAAAGAAACACAAAGAAACATGATGAAGACTTTTCATCAACCTACAACAGAACGAAGAGAAGTCAGAAGAGCTGCTCATCAGCTTTATGAACACCGTGTGTCATGCAGCCTTCATCAGGCAGGTTCACCAACACTGACCCAGCGTTCAGCTGCTCTCATCTGTCACAGCGTCACACAGACAGACCCGACAGTTCTGGAGGAACAAACACCTGGAGTCTCATCAGGTTCTGATCCAGTGCGGTTCACCAACAGGAGCAGAGACCAGTTTCTATCTTCTGGGATAAAAAGCTGATTTCTCTTCACTCCTGTTGATCAGCCTGACTGCAGCAGTGATCCGGAGCAGACCTCCAGGTTCTGTTCTGCTGACTGCTGCCTGGAGCTGGAGGGGAAATGGACCTCATGAATGTTACGTTACAGAAAGGAGACAGAGAACCAGAACCAGAACCAGAACCGGAGTCTGTGCTGAGTGCTGACTTCACTCATAGACTCACTTGAATGAACGAACACAAACATCAATCGATGTTTCTGTCTTTCTCGCTCTCATGGAGGTTCGTACAGACGGAGCGTCTCTGCGTCTGTCACATCCAGTTCATCCTGTTGGGAGGACGGAGGAGCGATGAGGGAGGTGAAGTCAACTACACCTCTTTTACACCACCTCTCCATCTCACCCTCATCAGCTCGTCTGCCCTCTCTGACCCTCCACCTCTTCATATTCACCTCCTCTCTCCTCTGTCTGTGTCTCTCCTCTTCTTCTTCTTCCTCCTTCGCCTCCTTTCCTTGACCCAGTTTCTCCTCTCTTGTCGTGTCATCCCTCCTCCTTACTGCCTCTGGTTTCTGTTGTGGAACATTTAGTCTCTCTCTCATCTCGTCTCCCCCTCTCCTCCTGTGCTCTCCCTCCTTCCCTCTCTGATTTGTAATTAATCCCTCTTCTGCCTACGCTTATCTCTGCAGGGATTTGTGAAGAATCCTTTAATTAGCTTGTGTCGACTGAAACCACTTGAAAACTAAACTTTTTACTCCAGATAACCCCATCGACTGAGTTAGCATTAGTTAACCGCTGCTGTGAGTCTCCCTGTTAGTGAAGGATTTCCTAAAGCTGCTCTTACAAATTCTCCTCTTCAGCCTCGTCCAAATGTTTCTGGGGAGACAGCAGAAAATTAAAATGATCGACTGTTTAAATAATTTATGCCTCAAATGCAACAATCTTGAAAAGAGAAAACAAGTGTGTAGTCAAAGGGTAAGGGTGTGTGTCTGTGTGTGTGTGTGTGTGTGTGCGTGGAGCAGCAGGTGAACCAATCAGAGTGCTCATGCTGACTGACATTTCACGACCACAGTCTGCACTCACAGAAAGCTGTCTGATGGATTATGACCCACCCAGAGGATTAAACACTCGCAGCCGTCATCATCCACACACCACAGAGGTTACACAGGGTGGAGGTGAAGGTGGAGGTTCATATCAGACAGGGCTTAATAAATGCAAACACCCACAGTAGATTTCTGTTGGTTTTAAAAGCAGCCTGTGAAGGTGCAGCCTCATTAGTGGATGGAAGAGTCACTGCACCTCAGTACAGCTTCACAGAGCTGTTAGCATGGCTGTTAGCATGACTGTTAGCATGGCTGTTAGCATGGCTGTTAGTATGACTGTTAGCATGACTGTTAGCATGACTGTTAGTATGACTGTTAGCATGGCTGTTAGCATGGCTGTTAGCATGACTGTTAGCATGGCTGTTAGCATGACTGTTAGTATGACTGTTAGCATGGCTGTTAGCATGGCTGTTAGCATGGCTGTTAGCATGGCTGTTAGTATTAGTTCAGATCCATCAGATCCACTTGTTTCACACACACATTCAAACTGTGAGGACAAAACAAGACTTAAGAAACATAAGAAGTAAACACACAGACAGCAGGTCTGGATCAGAACCCACAGGACCACATCATGTCACTTCAGGGACTGTGATGCGTTCAGCAGAGGTTCCTAAGCACCGGGCCGCGGACCAGGTACGGGCTGAGACCAGCTGCTGCCGGGCTGCAGGAGAACAACAGGATTCAGCACAAACGTGACACATGTTGAATCCATGTTTTCCAACAGGATGGTCCATTCGACCCAGTCCCGTTCTGCTTCTCTCCTCCTGTTGGGCCCAAACCTGCCTGAGCCTTAAAGCAGACGGCTCTTTTATTTTGAAACTCTGCTGTGGTTCTGAGTGCACGGACCAACAACATGTGTAATATGAAACATAAAACATGAAGACAGTTCAGTCATCACTGATCTACAAGGATTCAGCTGAAGTCTTCAGGAAATAACACTCTGACACAAGGAAGTCGCTTCAACTCCAGTTTTATACTTGAGACAAAAACCTGGTTCTGTTCAAACAGCTGACTTAGAAAAGAAATGTCACCATCGAACATCAAACTCAGAACAGATACAAATTTTAAAAACACGTCCACACCAAACCAGACAGGAGATTCGTCAGCAGGCAGCTGTGGACGGACCTCACGTCACTGCACCAGAACCACTCCGACAGCAGCTGCGTCCCATCCAGATCAATACAAACCAGACTGGATCTGTGAGACACCAGGTCCAGATCTCAACAGTCAACAGGTGGGCTCTCTGTCCAGCACACAGGAGGAAGTGTGTGTGAACCACAGATGTGTTTGTGCTATACGGACTGTATCGACGATCAATATCGTGTTAATGAGCTGACTGTCACTCACTGGCTGAAGGCTGCCGGGCCACAGAACCACGGTTCTTTGTGTTTGTTTAGGATGAATTGACTTGTTCTGTCCCGTCAGCTCCGTGTTGAAACTCTGCTCGGTTCTGGTTAGTCAGAACATCATGTGTGGACTGAGACACCTGTTCTGTCTCCAGGTGTCGACTGTTCAGCACCTTGTTGGCTGTGATGACATCATATATCATCATATAAGTCTTTGTAGAAACGGACCTGAGTCCTGCAGAACGAACGTGTTTCAACACTGACTGTGTGAAACTACGGGACGTTTTCCAGCTGTTTGTGGAGACAGAACCAGATGTTTTCTAACATGGACCCATACGTCCACCTGTCGGGCCGACCTCTGCAGGGCGTACTGTGTATCTCCTATCTGGGCCGGTCTGAACTGATTCTCATACATCAGATCCAAATCAGCACATTATAAAACCATATTTAAAGTGTTCAGCAGAGTTCAGACTGAGACGTGACCTCAATCATTATCTCGTTAACAATCCTGTGATCTCTAACAACTAAACAACCTCAACACTTGACATTTATTCACATGTCTGCACAGAATACAAATATAGATTTATTTAAATCGTCTCCATCTTTGTTTTTCTTCTGCAGCTGCAGCTTCCGTCTCTTTTTGGCAGTTTGGAGTCTGAAGTCCTGCCAGCTCGTCCTGGGTCTCCCTCCAGACCCTGACACCTGATCAGGAGGCAGGAAATCCAGTCTAATCCCTGCTGATCCGTCCAAAGGTTGGACAGGAGGTAGAGCTGGAGAGGTGAAGGTAGCTGAGGTCGCTGCAGCCGAGCGTCAGCGTGAAGTTTCCAACAACACGTTGACTCGTCTGCTCAGGGAGGCTGAAACAGGTCAATGACGTCACAGCTTCCCTCCTTTACATCCCTTCCTACTGGACGATACCAACAGAGATTTGAAAGATCAAGTGGGGAAAAAAATGTTTTCAAAGACTAACTTCAGAGAGGAGAGGTTCTGACCCAGAGGAGAGGTTCTGACCCAGACCAGAACAAACTCCAGGGAACTCTGATGTTCATTCTAGTTGTAGCAATGAGCCTGTTGATGAGGAGGAGATCCGACACTGAGGTGAGTCTCAAAGGAGCAGTTCACCCAAACAGTAAAAGTCATCTACTCTACAGTCAGTGAAGTGTGGTCGTCCTCAGAACAGTTCTGGAGCTTCACAGTAAAACAGAGCTGCAGCGTTCTGCTGAACAACTGAAGCAGCTGAGACCTGATTCAAAACAGGGACAACCACAGAAACATCAGATGTCTCCATCAGCTCGTCTGCTGTGATCCCAGTCTGCAGGAGAGACATCACAACCTGATCTCAGACCAGATTTATTTATTTGTTTAGCTCAGCAGCTCCAGAGAAGACGGTGTAAATCTGGTCTGAGATCAGGTTGTGATGTGTTCTCTCCTGCAGACTGGGATCACAGCAGACGTATGTTCTGATTGGACAGTGAGGCACTTTAAACCGCCTCTCTGATGTCTGACGTGATGCAGCTCAAGCTTGAAACAGAGTTTATTCACACTCGGCTCTCGTCCTTGTCTCCTTGTCTTTTGTCCGGCCGACACGTCTCTGCTTCCTGTCCAGGTAAAGATGAGTCCTTCTCCTCATCACTAGAGTGCACCTCCCCATTTCGCAGCTTCCTGACGTCACCCAGGTGCAGCTGGGTGGAGCTGTAGGCCAGCGGCGGGATGGTGTTGACCAGTATGAGCTGCAGCGGCTTCTTCTCTGGCTGGTACTGACAGCGGATGTATCGCAGGAACGCCGCACGGTACGTGTTGTTAAACAGCGTGTAGACCAGCGGGTTCACGGCGGAGGACAAGTATCCCACCCACACGAAAACGTTCAGCAGGCCTCCCATCAGTCCTGCATCGCACACTGCCGGGTCGCAGACCACCACCAGCACGTTGGTGATGAAGAACGGGCACCACATGACCACGAAGAGGAAGAACACCACCCCGAGGACCTTGGACGCCTTCTGCTCGTTGCTGATGGACTGCATGGTGCGGCGTCCGAACAGCGAGCCGGAGACGCTCCCCCGGGCTCCACCCAGCCCGCTGCTGCTCCCTCTGCCGCCGGCCTCGCGGCTGATGGAGCGTCTGAAGAGTTTCTCGGAGGACAGCGAGGTCTGCGGTAAGAAGCTCAGGGTGAACGTGGTGCTCCATTTGGGCCTCGGCACCAGCTGGTCCAAACAGAGGGTGGCCTCGTTCTGCAGGGCGTTGATGGTCAGGAAGTAGGTGACCACCATGATGGTGAGGGGTACGAAGAACGCCACGAAGGAGCCCACCAGCACAAAGTTGTTATCTGTGAGGAAGCAGCTGCCATCTTTGAAGACCTTGGAGTGGTCTCTGAGGCCCAGCACCGGGATGGGCATGGAGATCCCTGCAGAGAGGAAGAGACGAGGTGAGAGGACGGGACGAGAGACAGCGTCATGTCTGAGACCACAGAATCGATCGTACAAACACTTTAAACTGAAGCTCTGCTGCATCGCACCAACGATCGATCACCACAGCTGCAAACACAGAACACAAGATCACAAGATCCCACACGTTCAGAATGTCCGAAACTCTGGACTGAACTGTGGGAAAATATATGAAATGATGTGTGAGACGTCTTATATGTTGCACAACAGGGTGTTGCTGCTGTAACACATTCACATCCATGACCAGCTACATTACTAAACTGTCCTATTTCAAACTGGAAGAACAATTATTAAGATTTATTCTGTCTGAAGCTCAGAATCAAACCCAGCCTCACTCAGACTCGGTGTGACATTCCGTCTGGTGCTTCACCTGCAGTGTGACACCACCTCTTCACTGTTGTCGAATGTTCCATTAAGTCTGGTGTGAAACTCCACTTGTCCTCTTGTGTCTGTGTGTCAGGTGGGAGGACGAGCAGGCTGGTCTGAGGTCTGCAGTGTTTATCTGTGAGAGGAAACATGCAGCTTCGCATTTTCTGTTTCTGTGGTTTGTGATTCTTAACAAACCTCCTGCAGCCTCGTCTGCTCACAGCTCTGATACACTGGACAGAAAGAGTTTGTGCGACCTGTTGGTGAGTCGACTCGTATAACCCTAACCCTAGCTCCACCTCCCTCTGTTAGCTCCACCTCCCTCTGTTAGCTCCACCTCCCTCTGTTAGCTCCACCTCCCTCTGTTAGCTCCACCTCCCTCTGTTAGCTCCACCTCCCTCTGTTAGCTCCACCTCCCTCTGTTAGCTCCACCTCCCTCTGTTAGCCTCACCTCCCTCTGTTAGCTCCACCTCCCTCTGTTAGCCCCACCTCCCTCTGTTAGCCTCACCTCCCTCTGTTAGCTCCACCTCCCTCTGTTAGCTCCACCTCCCTCTGTTAGCTCCACCTCCCTCCGTTAGCTCCACCTCCCTCTGTTAGCTCCACCTCCCCCTGTTAGCTCCACCTCCATCTGTTAGCTCCACCTCCCTCTGTTAGCTCCACCTCCCTCTGTTAGCCCCACCTCCACCACCTCCCAGGAAACTGATTTTATCTGTAGAGTTGATCAACACTGTTTGTTCTGTCAGCTTTTAGTTTCTGCTCGTTGAGTTAATGAAGTGCAGAGTGTGTGTGTGTGTTTATTTGGTGTATAAAAACACATTAGAGCAGAAAGGCATGAATGTCTGTTTAGATTATGTAATCCTGGAGATGTTCACACACACACGCACACACACATTATCAGCAGGCATTTCTGTGTGTGAGTGTTTGTGTGTGTGTGAGTAAACATTTTAAATGAGCCCTGACTTCATGGTGTTTGGCGTCATGATGCAGCGTGTTGCGCCTGGGGGCGGGGCCTGCTGCTCGCCACGCTGACATCACAGTGTAACTCTTCGTCCTGTGGAGATCAGCTGTTTTTAGCTGCAGCCTCCAGATACGAAGGTGTTCAGGTGACCATCTGTCAGCGAGGACGGCAGCTCAGCGTGAGGAGGCAGACCTGACACCAGGTTAATTGATTAATTAACTCTCCTGTCCTAAAAGATGATTCTGTTGGAACATCAGTAAGGAGTAAACAGATAACTGAGTGTGTGTGTGTGTGTGTGTGTGTGTGTGTGTGTGTGTGTGTGTGTGTGTTCGTACCCACTGAGATGGTCCACACTGCCATGATCTTGATGCGGGCCTTGGTGTGGGAGTTGAAGCGGCTGTGGTGGATGGGGTTTCTGATGCCGATGTACCGGTCCAGAGAGATGGCGCACAGGTGCATGATGGATGCCGTAGAGAACAGGACGTCCAGGTAGATCCAGACGGGACAGAGGTCAGAGGGCAGCGGCCAGCTGTAGTCTGCTGGACGAGACGAGAGGATGAGAGGTTAGTGACCTCTGATACAGCATCACTGAGCTGTGTTACAATCAAACAGAACCTCTGTGGAGAGGAAACAACAGAACCAACAGAACTGAAGCAACACTCTGTGTGATTTCTTAAGGGAGTCTGGTGATGATGACACCATGTCTGTGGCTGCAGTGCTGAACTAACAGTACCACCTGTGGATTTTTCTGATTGGTCTTCTTATGTATGAACTTTGTCACATCTTCTTTTCATTCATGCACACACTGTTTTGTTCTCAGTATTGAGATCTTGATCTTTTTTGAATCTCCATAACTTCCACTAATGATTTTGCAGCAGTAACATCAATCATTCTGCGTCCACTCTGATGTATCTTCCTCTTAAACTGAGAAGAGAGATTCCCCCCCAGGGATGATGACGATGATTAGGTTATTACCTGTACAGGTGATCATCCCCCAACACACACTCACACACTCTGATCTGATCTGTCTGAGGTCTGACTCTCGACCCGCCCTCCTGTCGTCACCTCGCTCCTCTTGGAGACATCTTGTCTCGTTAAATCTCCACATGTTCACGCTGCGACCGTCACACTGCATCTCAACACTGACACCAATTAGCCCGTCAGCTGTTAGCCACGGTGCTGCCTGAGAAAAGACACTCCAGCGTCTCTTCAGGTGTGGGAGGCGCCTTCACATGTCAGCAATCACAGTGAAGAGATCAAGGTTCATACAGACGCCGTCTGACAGGACGCCGACACGTCTGCCTTTATATCTGAGAGTGATCACAGTCAGGACGCAGACGCTCCTCTCATCATCACACACTAACAGTTTGGTGCTGGTTCCTTGAGCATCGTGACTCTGCAAGGATCAAAATTCTTCTCACTCCAAAGAACAGGGCAGGTTGGACGAGTCAAACACTGGACATCATGATGATGTCTAATGATATTAATGCACCAAAAGTCATCATGTTATGTTCGTCAGCAAGTGTTACACTGAAAGTCTGAAAATTCAAGAAAGAAAGAAAATAAGAAAGAAAAGTTCCTCAAAATTGCACTTCAGTATCATTCCAGAGTAATAGTAGTGCAGAGACTGATGCAGACTGACGGTTAGACAGGAAGAGAAGGAGAGAAGGAACTGAGCTCCCAGGAGGACGAGTCGCTCACAGAGGCCGACGAGATGAAAGAGAAGAGGAGGAGGAGGAGATGAAGATCACACACACACACACACACACACACACACACACACGTCTCTGTACTAACACCATGACGTCACTCCTTACAGTCTCTGTTCTTCTGATTCAAAGCTGACTGAATGTTGACTGAACGACTGAAAACAGGAGGAGTCCTGATGTCACTGAGTCTGGTGGCAGCTGTATTGAAGTCTATGGGAGATGATAGACAGACACCAAACCCAACATGTGGTCTGATTCCTAGTGAAGAAACGCCTGCAGATGATGAGAACACACTGCACACAGGTTAACTTCCTGTCTCCAGTCATCACATGATTAGGTCCACATGTGGATCCTCAACATCGTCCTGTTCCAGGCTGCTGAGCATCTGTTGGTCCCAGAGAGCCTGAGCAGCCAGCAGGGCCCAGGAGTCTCAGCCGGCAGGAGACAGGGTGGAATTATTCCACCTGAGCCTGTTTGTGCCGTCAGATCAGGTGACTGTGTTGTCTGAGGAGCTGAAGCCTCCTGAGGCAGCAGGAGGAGACGAGAGGCAGGAGGATCTGCAGCGAGCATCACGGGACACAACGGTCCAGAGACAAGAGCAGAGACCAGGAGCAGGGGGAGGACGGGAGGAGGGGAGGAGGGGCGGCGGGGCGGAGGGGAGGACGGGGAGGAGGGGGAGGAGGGGGAGGAGGGGGAGGATGGGAGGAGGGGGAGGAGGGGAGGACGGGAGGAGGATCTGCAGCGAACATCACGGGACACAACGGTCCAGAGACAAGAGCAGAGACCAGGAGCAGGGGGAGGAGGGGAGGAGGGAGGAGGGGAGGAGGGGAGGAGGGGAGGACGGGGAGGAGGGGAGGAGGGGGAGGAGGGGAGGAGGGGAGGAGGGGAGGAGGGGGAGGAGGGGAGGAGGGGAGGACGGGAGGAGGGGAGGACGGGGAGGAGGGGAGGACGGGAGGAGGGGGAGGAGGGGAGGAGGGGAGGAGGGGAGGAGGGGAGGAGGGGAGGACGGGGAGGAGGGGAGGACGGGAGGAGGGGAGGAGGGGGAGGAGGGGAGGACGGGAGGAGGGGAGGACGGGGAGGAGGGGAGGGAGTTCGTCCAGCTCTATATTCTGCTTCACTTCCTGTCTGCGACTCTCAGCTGTTGGCTCGTCGTTAATGATGTGACGGGTGGAGGTGGAGGCCGGTTCACTCCCCGCTGACACTCGTCTGCTGTTTACTCA